>NC_142678.1:20046136-20048636 GCF_964200805.1 Pocillopora damicornis
GAGCTCGGAGAAAATGCAGCCTTTCTCCTCAGCTTCTCAGTGTATTCCATGGCTTGTGGTCCTCATCATCGAATGTCTGGCCATTTTCATCCTCAATATCATCACTATTGTGGTATTTGTGAAGAAGAAGCGGAAGCTACAGCGGCGTAGTACATATTTGATCATCCATCTGGCGATTGTCGATCTCTTAGTGGGCGCAGTCTCTGGCCCGCTACAGATTGAACTAAAAATGACGTTGTACTGTCCGCTGTGGAAGTACAGACGAGATACTCTTTGGTCTCATCATTTATCTTTTGCATTTGTGCATTTATTCTCGTTCGCTTCCCTTACAAATCTTATTGCTATTTCTTTAGAACGGCTACACGCAACATTTTGTCCATTCAGGCATCGCTTTGTGAGGAAATGGGTTCATAGAGCTATAATTATTGTCATTTGGTTAATACCTATAGTTAGAGAAGCTGCTCAAATTTTTTCATGGGAAATTGGTTATGTCGAGGTAATTAATACCTACTTTTATCTCCCATTTTATGCAGTTTCTCTATTTGTTATATGTGTATCTTACATCCTCGTTGTTATCAAAGTACGATGTAGTCGTCATCTTCAATTCCATTCTGGGTCCAAAAGAGAAAGAAAACTGACGGGTACTGCGCTTATCGTCTCACTTGTATCTTTACTTTGTTTTCTACCAGCGATGATATATGTAGCGTGTCTTCACCTTTCCTTCACTTGTTTTATGAATTTTCATATTTATATGGCTGTGACAGTTTTATTTTTAGGCAATTCACTTGTAAATCCTATAATTTACGCTCTTCGGATGCCAGGATTCAGAGAAGGTTTATTACAACTGGTGTACAGGGTCCCAGACCTTTCTCGTATCGCCCCGGCAAACCTGCCACTTCGAAACCTTAGTAGAGCGTAGATTGATGGTAGGAAAACTATATAGAAAAGTTTTCTTTTAAATAACTTAAACTTCTTAGCCGAGTAACATGCATTTCCATTTCATTTTTTGGTGATATGAGAGTAGACTCGAAGGATAGAAACGGTACAAACATCTAAATGATTAAAATGAAAAGCGATGCATCTTGTTGCTTCTAGAAAACTACACAACGATATAAGTGGAACGATTAGTGAGCTTCCGGTCAGTTAGGTTTTTCTTTGTGTGGAACGAAAAAATCATCGAGGAATCTTCAAATAGCCAGTATAAAAATATCGGAATTATTATGAGGAGAGAATACTTTCTTTTCCCATTGGAGTTACTCTTAAATTAAGTAAAAACGCACCGATAGATCTAAAGAAATAAATGTCACCGTGTTATTCTATTTTCAAAAGTTTTGTCGGCTGGGTCACTTTTCCTCTTTAATATTATATATTCTCAGGTACTAACCGACAGCTTTTAAAGATTCAACTTTAGGATCTAGGAAATAGCTCATTTCCGATAGTATTTTGCAGTTTATCATGATGTACGATAAAGTAGAGAGCTTCGTCCAAATTAATTCAATACAGTGTGTGCACGCCCACATCCAAAATTTCGGTTCAGCTGCACTCAACTTAATATACTCTAATTACGATCCCGCCTGTGGGACAGTGAAACGCAAGGCTGTCAATAAATGTCTTACTCATGAAAGTATTTTTAATTTAAGATATGACATTACAACTGTATTAGTTTTAAAATAATAAGACTGTCTAATTTATGATTACACTTTTGAAGTCTTGTCCAGTATGTTTGCTTTACTTATGACCTACCCTGTAAGAGAATAAAGTCTTCAATTGAGAAATTATTACCAACTTTCAACAAAGCAATCTTTATGTAACTCCATACTATAGATGCACTTTCTTTATCACCGCTTTAAAGATTTCTGTTCGTAAAACTTCTACCCATTTATCTTGCGAATACATAACTGGAAATAACATCCACAGCTGTAATTAATAACCTGAGTTAAGTTAGGCAATTTCTTGAACTGAATATAATAAGGAACCAATTTCACAGAAGAAGTTTATTTTTAATAAAAGAAAATGACTAGTTCAGTGCAGATATAAGAAAGTAAAATCGACCAGAGAAGTTTTTTAAAGGAAAAGTGAGAATTTTGTGGACCACTCATAAGTACTAACTTTAAAAAATGCCTCGTATTTGAGTTTTGAAATGTTTTCTCAGCCACTTAAATTGCTTTCTTCTGTGAAATAACTGCTCCGGTAAACACCAAAAGCTTTTAACATTCCATTCAAGGTTTCTAGAAACTATTCCTCTCCATTCATATAATATTCAGGTATTAATTCTCCAGACAAAGCTGTTTTGCCGGCGATTTGGGTTCACTTCGAGACGGAACTTTCTTTTAATTAACGACGTACAGGTGTAATTTAGCTCACCTATTGTTCCTATTCATGACGAGTTTTTTATTCCTAAATTTGTTATTTATTTGTTTACGAAACATCCATGGGATTTGAGGGCAGACACCACCAAGGCAAACACATCATCGACGGAAAATTACCAGTCAACGGAACG
>NC_142678.1:20053636-20133636 GCF_964200805.1 Pocillopora damicornis
ATCCACCAAAAGAGGCACCTTTCCTTCGATCCGACAGCCCTCCCAGGAGGGCTGTTTATTGATACCCAATATTAATATTAAAGCCAGGTTTACAATCTCAATCACGTATATTTATTGTCTATATAATAAAATGAAAATTACACGTTCAAAGATATGAATTAGATGTTCTCGTGATATGATTGATATCTCACTTGTTAGATATTGTTCTTGCCACTTTAACATACAATCCTTATCTTCCCGCCACCGAGAAATTAGTCCACGCTTTCATCACAAGCAGATTGGACTATTGTAACTCACTTTTATATGGACTACTCTAGTGCGCTCTCACTAAACTGCAGCGTGTTCAAAACAAAGCCGCAAGATTTTTGTATCTAGCACCACGGTATTGCCATATCACACCAATAATATACAAATTACACTGGCTACCTGTAACGTTTAGAATAGAATATAAGATTATTATAAACAGTCACAAAGCAATCCCTTGTACATCTCCTGATTATTCATCATCTCTCGTAAACTTTAAACCTAATTCTTCCTACAACCTCAGATCAAATAACAAATATCTGCTTTCAAATCCAAACTTCACGACTCTTCCTATTCTTGGTGACCGAGCCTTTGCAGCCGCCGCACCAAACCTGTGGAATGATCATCCTTTAGATCTTAGATGCACCTCCGATTTTAAAGTTTTTAAACGTAATTTGAAGACTCACCTTTTTAAAAAAGCCTTTTCTGATATAGTATTGTAATTTATAGACTAGATAATTATTCATTAGTGTAATTTTGACTACATATTGTCATATTTTATATCTGTATTTTACTTTTTGATATTTAATTGTAAGGCGCATTTGAAAACTGCACAGTTGAATTTGCGCGGTATAAATAAATGTTATTATAATTATTAGTAGTATTCAGCTCTTTATTTATAAGTATGTCATTCCATGGAAGGATCTGAAGACTGGTTCACACGTACGATACAAATGCAAATGCATACGCAAATGGAATACAAGCGAGTTGATAAGTCCAAAGCAAACACAAGGAAAGAGATATACGCAAGCGCAGTAGAAGTATTTTTACAAGATGGCCGACAATGATTGAGCCGACTATGGGAAGCGAACGCAAATGCACTCAAGAGAATGAAAAATTGTTTATTCCTTGCGTTGACGCTTGCGCTTGCATTTGCACTTACATTGGGGTGGCTCACGATGAAAGTACGAAGGATGTTTGAAAATGATGTGTTCAGGCAGCGAGTGTTTGTTTTACTAAAAAAAAACTTTGTGCCATCAGTCTTTGCGTTCTTTCAAATTATAAACTGTAGACGGATAACTGAAACGAGGAAAAGAGCTAAGCTTCATTTTGCCATAGCCGTGAGATCAAGGTTCACCTTACATAAACCAATACCTTGTTATTTCATTCAGGCCGTGGAAAATTGAATTCTGTTGTTATCGTCACTAACAATCCTGAAAACTGGTTGTGATAAAAAGTGCAATTCTGATAAAAGTTGACGAGCCAAATCCGAATCAAGTAATACCTTGCCGCTACAGCCGCCATAATTAATGACTTCTGAAGTTGACAGCCCCGCCTCCCAGGGAGAAAAAGAGTCCTTATCCTACCTTAAACTTTTTGGCTATTACGGGTTACGATGTTCTCGCAAAACTTTACGGTTTTTCATCTTTACTCTTAAAGCAGGTTTTATTCCGAAGCTATTCAAGTTATCCTGCATGGGGGACGACCACTTATCAAGTCGTTTTTCTTACTGATAACTATTTACCGCAGTAAACCGGTGTTTTTAAAGTTTGCATTTTACGACCGTATTTTATCTTTTGATGTCAAAAGATTTCGTCGACTACTTTATCGTCGCGCTTTATGGCGTCTGGCAGAAACAGGGGAGAAAAATCATTTAACGAGCTAGAAAACTTAGCTGTTGCAACCACATATAAATTGGGAGTCCTAGGTTTCAAAAAGGCTGATTAGTTCAAATAAGGAATTTTCAACAAAGCCATCAATATGACCTGGGATCTGCAGAATGGTTACGTGATACAATCCAGTCTTTGAATCCTAGCATCGAAATTTTGGCCGAGTGTTGACGAGAAGACTCATGTGATAGTTGACTGAGAATAGAAACGGTACAAACATCTAAATGATTAAAATGAAAAGCAAAGCATTTTGTCGCCCATAGAAAGCTAAACAACGATACAAGTGCAACGATTAATGGGCTTCCGGAGGGTTTTCTTTCTCTTGTAGTGGAACGAAAAATAATCGACGATGATGATTGAATTAAGCTATCATTTTCCCCTTTATTACCTCCTTTATGATCCCGCCTGTGAGACAGTGAAACACAAGGCTGTTGATAATTTTTTTTGTTCATGTAAATAGTTTCAGATGTGATATTACAACAAAAAATCAGACTGTCTACTTTATGATTATTCTTTTGAAATCCATTTGAAAACCGCCCTTTCCGCATTTGACTTAAACCCAATTCATTGAAGGATAGAAACACTTTCGTTATCAGTGAGTTAAGTTCAAAATATTCTTAAGATTCGTTCGCAAATTCTGCTTTCGATGTGATGAGGAAAACTGAATCAATATGGACGGAAATATGTCATTGATACTCTTAATGATCGTAACGCGACGAAAATGATCTCTTTCTCTAGTTTGTTGCCTATGATATTGACACAGGAAGAAATTATTTATTTTTGTTGCCGTCTATAATGTTAAATTTTCTCAGTTACTGGACGACAGTTTTTAGAAAATTTAACTCTAGGATCTAGGAAATAGCTTATCTCCGATAGTATTTTGCAGTTTGACTATGATAAGGTAAAAAACTTGGTCCAAATTAACGAAATATAGATGTACGCTTCTATCCAAAATTTCGGTTCATTTGCACTCAAATTAACATACTCTAATTACCTCCTTTATGATCCCGCCTGCGAGACAGTGGAACGTAAGGCTGTCAATTAATGTCTCATTAATTAAAATAGTTTTTAACATAAAATATGATATTACGACAAAAAATTGGACTGTCTAATTATGATTATTCTTTTGAAGTCTTGTCCGGTATGTTTGCTTTACTTGAGATTCCCCTTGTAAGAAAATAAAGTCTTTAATTAAGAAGTTATGACCAACTTTCGAAAACGCAATCTTTATATAACTAAATGCTCAATGTTTACCATCGCTATAAAGATTCTGTTCGTAAAACTTCTACGCAGTTATCTTGCGAATACTTCATTGAAAATATAATCCATAACTGTAATTAATAACTTGAGTTAAGATAGGCAATAGACATTTTTACAATTACCGGCACCATATTGGATTAGTAACCGCGCACACACAATAACGAGGCTGGGGTTGACCCGGCGGTTCTTTCAAACAGTTGATCTGCTGACATTCACGTTCTAATGCACTTTTCAATGCAATTTCTCCCTTCAAAATGGTTCTTTATTACAACTATATGGAAATTTCGTCATTAGATGACATCCAGAAACTCAAAGCAAAAGATCTCAGGGAGATTTTAAGAGCGACGGTCAGGAAATATCGACCATTGAGTGGCAAGAGTTGAAAAATGAATTTCGCTTATTTTCCGACTATAAAAAGCTACTAAGAATAGAAGAAATTTAATGTATTTCTTTTTCTTCCGGAGCGCTTTAATTCTGAGAAAACTGAGAAAAACAAATTTGACCCGCGACGATCCCGAAAGGTCCCGCAAGCAAGTGTGAAATTGATATTTTAAACTGACTTTTGGTCTTCAAGGAAAAACGATTCAAAGGATCATGACACCGAATTTTGATAGAGTGAGTGCCGTACTTTCCCAGAAACTATATGACTTATCTTTATTGTTGTTCATAAATAGCAAACAACGCGCAGGAAAGTGCTGTATTTTCAAACGTGAAAAATCCCGCAAATACCTCCTTAATTCAAATGTTTTTTTTCACTATGTGGTATAATTCAGATATTCCTTTTAACTATGTCATTAGAGGGATTTAAGGTTGTCCTTGATAATATGTTAGAATCAGCATGGGTTTTCTTTACAGTGCCTCACGCGAAGGTTTTGAAATGACAGTAATTCATTCAAATTTTTTACAACGGCTGAGTAAACAATTCTTGTTGCGTGACCGTAACGTCAAGCGGAGTTTTTACACAGCAGGCCGGAATATACACGAAAGCGTACTGAAAACGATTCTGGTGTGAGCTTTTCGTCCTTTTTTTATTGAAAAAAGGTAATCGGCCAAAGATAGGTTATTTTTTCTCATTGTTAAGGTGGAAGTTTTCCTTTTCAGTATAAGATGTTTTCCCTGATAAATATCAGGATGTAATTTGATTAGCTCTCGGCTAACCTGTTTAACTTTTATACTTGTTTTTTCCGCTTCCTTTGGTTTCAGAAGAATCGGAACAGAAACACAAAAATCATAGATGCTTTTTTAAATTGATATTTTCTTCAATTGTGAGGATTCATTTCTATCATTTGTTGAAGAAATGACAGAGTTGGCTAAAGCTCGAAGCAGTTTATTAGCCGTAGTAAATTGAATTAGTCAATTAAATGCAAAGAGGAAATATTTAATTAGCGAAGTTGGGGTGAATTTGTTTTGCCAGTTTTGAGTCATCAGGGACGTTAAGTGCTCTTTTAGCTCCTTAGTCGGCGGTTCTTGTTCTTATGACCCCAGAGATAGGAGCAGATCAACTGAGGTTATTCCATTTCTGAACTGCAAAAGAGACATCGCGGGTCATAAGTCTTCCTTGTCAATAACTGACGTAGAAACCGAAATCGAACTTATTTTGGGAAGAGTATCTACATCCTTTTCTTCGGAGTTAGACCTTTCGGAATTAACGATTTGTCCCCGGCACAGCTCATCCCTTGGTATTAGGTGGCGTCGAGGATCGAATCTGTGCTGAGTTCCTCCGCCAATCTCGAAGCACGGCGGACAAGCCCAAAAAACGCAAAGGCAGAAAGAGGACTTGGCAAAAGTGCTTGTTATTTGACATGGAAGAAACTGGGAATTTTTATTCCAGTTGGTTCAGGTATGTATACATCATTTTTCATCTTTTTCAACCAAACAGACCAGCTCTAAAATGGCGGTCCATGATCTGACACTTCAATTAAAGCACTTTGTAAGCACTTTTCTTTTTGTTTTGTTTTGACTTTTTCAATAATTAAGTAGCCGTGACGGTCGCAAATTCAATAGCCTTTGTTTATTTAGTGTTTCTTTTCCTTTCATTACTCTAACATTTTATATTAGTGATTGTAGCAGCAAAAAGGTAAATTTAGAAGCCTTCACCGGACTCCTAAAATTACAGCTTTTTAAAGCAGATTCCCTGATGGCTTATAGATAGTTACAGGGAGACTCAGCCCTTAAAGGGTACCTTTATCAGGCTTCAGGTATATCAAAGGGTAGGGAATTGAAGAGTTGAAGTATAGGAAATGGCAGGAAAATCTATCATTAAAGTTTTTTAAAACAGGTTCCCTTACTTGTGTAAATTAAGACCGTAGTTGTTCAGAATAGTGATTATATCGTATCAGCAAAAACCTGCATTTTCCATCGATTCACTCAACAGGTATTTGTCGCAACTGCCGGGTTAATCTTGACATGCAGAAAATAGGGGAGCTGCCCACAAAGCTTCCGGAGACCAAGAACCTTTCTTACGAGGAAACTGAGACCATTGAGACTTCTGTAAGTTCTGAACTGGCACTCAATGGAAATAGTGTTATTAACAGTGGCACCAAACAAGGCCCGCGGGGCAAAAAAGATTAAAAAAAAAAATGGATAGGGACCTTATCATCACAAAATCTGCATGAGCGGGCCCCGTTTCCTTACTGCCTTTCCTTGAAATGTAACGAATAGGGATAGAGAGCACAAATTAACCGATTTCGTAGACCTCAGACTGTGTGCTGGTATCCAAGAAAACAATACCATATGCTTATTTTGTGCCCTCTACGTCAGTTTTTCCTGAGTTCCGCAGATAATGAAGAGGTTTAATACCCCGTGCATTTTATGTCGCCCTTGCGTCTGCACACAGTTTAAATTTATTCAGCGGATTTTCTATTTTTATTCTCACCAAAATCTGAGAACTTGAAGCAGTGGCAACAAGTTAAAGACCACGTAGTCCGCGATGGTAAGCTGAGGCCAAATTGTTCTTTTAAGAATAAAGGGTTCATTTAAAAAAACTGCATTTTTGCTTCCACTTGCCCCCACCTACACACACGCATCCACCTTATACCGCTAGGGATACGAGTTCATGTGATTTTCTCAAGGTTAAGGATACGGTGAATAACGCCCAGAAAAACGTTTCGGGTTTCCAATATACCACTACGGGTTCCTTTACTACTCGCTTTAAAGTTCGTACTTATTTGTCATAATGAAAGGTATTTTATGTAATAAATTAGGCACTTTTTATCATAAATGAAGGCAGCAAAAAAGGTTTTATTTTTAGTCCATAATAAAGGCAACAAAGATCAGGAGGGATTATTGATCTTTGTCTAAGTGTTGGTTAACTTTGATAATTATGTACCCAATTAATTTTTTTTAATACAGTTTACGTTATATTTATTTTGCATCCTTGTCTAGGGCGTGATGTGTAACCTTCCAAATGCTGCAAGTACTCCTTGTTCGGTGGTAGCACATGACTTACTATAGCAAGAAACGTCATTATATTTACCATCAACCCTCCTAGAAGAAACCGAGACAAGCACTACAGGAATGAAGTCGGAAGAACCTAATGACCACCTTAGCGCAAAGCCAAGCAAGCGGTTTCAGCTGTTCTTGGTGAAATAGCGCCTAATGATCTAGATCTTCTCTGGGAATCTATTATGTCCTCAAAACAAAATGAAACTGAAAATCACACTTGTTCTAGTGTTTTGGATAAAGAATTGATGTACACGCTGGCAAACTGCTACAAAAATGCAAACGAAAGGGATTCTCGCAGGCAGATATTGTCCATAATGGCTGATAATGTTAGCTTGGCAACAATTCAACAGTGAATCCAAGGCCTGACACGTTATCGGTTTAAGGTCGCCAGGCAGCATGATGCAGTCCATGGCAGTGGAAAACTGGTGCCTACCAATGCACCAACGAAGTTATTCATACCTGAAGCAAAATTAGCGCATTTCCTAGACTTTATCACAAGCTCCCATGTAATTCAAGATCTTCCATTCGGAGCCAAGACAATAACATTGTCAACTAACGAGGTCGTCCAGGTTCCAAATGTGTTACGGAACATGATACCTGAACGAATGGTTCGCCAGTACCAAAAATATTCTGCCGAGCATGATTTCACACCCATGAGTCGCAGTACACTGCTAAGAATTCTGCATGTTTGTTCCGCTTCGACTCGCAAGTCATTGCAAGGGTTAGATTTCGTAAGGTGTTCTGGTGCGCAGGCATTTGAAGATCTTGTGAACGTTGTGTACCAGCTCGGGGAAAACGGAATGGGTCTTACATGGGCAAAAACACAAAAGGAAGCTTTAAAGGAGGCAAAGCGGTACCTCAAGACTGATTTCAAGGTAAAATAAGAAAGTGGAAAAGGGAAATAACTTTGTTGCGCGCCTGGCGTAGGTGTATTATGAATGTTACTCGACTGCCTACTACATGAGTGCTCTCTAATTGATTACTGCTCGCGTCTAGGTAGGTGAATAAGGGTGGATTCCCACTGTCGCGTAAATTTCACGTGCATACATACGTAGCTTTTAGGCGCGTAATTTAAATAGAGGCAATGTTTGAAAGGTCGCACGTAAACGTAAAAGTTGAGCGAGGTTTAGCTTTTACGTTTACTCGTGGCATTCCATACATTCTTCTATTTTATTCACACCCTTAACCCTATTTAGACCGGGAAAGGTTTGAAGCCCCCTTTGCTTAAAAGTTGATCAATTTCGAAACCACTCAAGCTTTGAGCACCAAACCCAGCGACTTTTCCTAAAAATCATCTGGGGACATTTTAAAGTCGTCGTGACTTGTACGTCAGCATTGACGTTACCATGGCAAACGAGTTTTGAGAGCCATATTTTCCACTGAAAACTTGCTGTTTTACTCATTCAATTATACCCTTACACTGTTCTCATACGCCGTCAAGAAATACATTGTTATTATTGTGATTCCGTGAGTAATCGACTCCCCAATATCACGTTTAGTCACGAAACAAAGAGTTTAGCGTTTCAAAATGGCCAAAACTCACCCAGTTTGGCTTTTCTATCTCACTCTTTAAGTAGAAACGCAACTTTGCAACTGTAAAACCTACAAGGATTAAGAAAAATGAGTATTTGGGGATCAAATATCCACTTTCATGGATTTCGAAACTGGAAGTGTTTACACAATTACCGCCGACCCACCATGAAAATTCCTTAACTTCGATACTGCCTTATAGAGATTTCCTTCAATAGCCCAAGCTAATTCCCAGGTATGTTTTAGATGTATGTCTAAATGTGGGATTTAACTAGAATGAAGTCAATTTGGAGTTATACCACATGTGCAATATTGCCGTCGAAAATCAATAACAAAACGGAGTTTTTGTTATCCATAAAACCTATTCCTCATTTTTGAATAATTTCTGCTCGGCGAGTGTCGCTTTTGCTCTAAAAGAATCTTCTAGTAAAAGAAGAACAGTGATTCTGTTGAAATGAAGTGTCCAAATTTCTCCGTGCGACTTTATTTGCGAACGAGAGGCAAGTTGATGTATGCAAATTTTACATAAATGATTAGCCAATTTTGTGACTCCGACCACAAAAATTGATATTCTTATTTTTCTAAAAAATAAAAAGCTTTTGGCGGGAACAATCCACATCAGGTATCTTATCTACCTAAAAGCTACTTATGGACAAAAAACGAAAGAAAGCGATTTTTCAACTCTTGCCACGAAATTAAGATTTTGGTCGATATTTCCTGACCGTCGCTCTTAAAATCTAATTCAGAACAGACGGGCGGAATTAGAGCCGACTTACTGATCGAAAGTTTATGCTTTGCTGATGTGACACGTCCTTCTATCGATTAGTGGAGAAAACCGAGAACTTCCTACAGATGTCCAGGACCTAGAAGAAAACCAGAGCGACTTCAAAAACGAAGCGACTATGGTAAGGATTTCAGCAGTTGGATGGTCGAGCGATCTCCGTAATTTACCCGAGATGAATTTCATTCAGCTTTACGATTACCCCGTTGTTTCTACACAAAAATATCGCCACACAGTGTTGAGAGGAACGCATAACGAAAAGCTGAAATCTTCACAGTTCTTCTTCGAAGGAAATGTAAAAAAACTGGAGGGTAAATGTTTTAAAACAAAAGTTATGTAAGGGAAAATTTTCTTCACTCGATGAAGAAAACGCCTTACAGAGCTGTTCTGGAGTTTTCACCCACCTGTGATGTGTTAAGCGCAGCGTGTACGTACCCCACTGGCCTCGATCTTCAAGGAAAAGGAAAATGAAACCACATCGGGGGAGTGCTGTTTGCTATTGAGGATTTTATAAGAAGAAGGTTCCAAAATAACTCAAAACCATTAACCAGCACGTCGCGGCTCTTAGTGTGAGTGGTACCCCGCAACTGAAGAAAGGCAGCGAAGCCAGTCGACAAAATATCAATAAAAATTAAAGTTCAGATATAACGCGCGCAGTCATTGGTTGAAAGAGCGTGCTCTATGAGAGTATAGAGCATAGAGCTGAGCTAAAGCTGTCACGCCATCTGCCAAATTGTACTATGTTCGACCTTTTCCGGGACTTCTTTTTAGCTTTTTTCCGATAATTGAAAGTGAAATTTCGGAACAAGCGAGCCGGCAAGTAGTAACAGAAGAACCAAACAAAGGTTTGTAAACATACCAGGTGCCGTTATTTACGTTATTAAAACGTCAACAGATACGAAAATCCTCAAAGGAAAAACAAAATAGACATTCCGAGTTTTAAAGATTAATTCACGCTCAGTTAGATTGCAAGCTTACGTACGGAAATAAAAATTAAACACAGCTAACACTCATATTTTATAAAAAGTTCAGTGTTCAAAAACAAAACAGAACAAAACAGGAATGATGAAAAATACAAACAAACTGGCATAACTGTTAAAATTCATTCTAATCATGACGGTGTCTGAGCGAATATCATCATGCTGAAGTCCATCGCGGCTCGCTCATCATGGCGATCTCCGGTCATCACAGTAAAGCAAGCCTCAGAAACTACATTGGCTGCCCTTCGAGTGAAAAAATAAGAGCTTGCTCTGATATCCTTTCCGATGCGTTGAGTGGAAAATCACATCTGTCACTGCAGCCGAGTTTTTCCGCGCTGCCACTCCCGAGCGATATTCATGTTCCGGTGAATTCGGCTGTCGTTCATTCAAAAAACACTCGCCTTGAACAGTTTGTTTTCTACCTTGTCATGTGAAAAAACTCGCGTGTTTTCATAAGCCATGCATAATTCGGCTGAAGTTCACTGAACATTTCACTTCAAG
Source organism: Pocillopora damicornis (assembly GCF_964200805.1). Taxonomy (NCBI): domain Eukaryota; kingdom Metazoa; phylum Cnidaria; class Anthozoa; order Scleractinia; family Pocilloporidae; genus Pocillopora; species Pocillopora damicornis. The sequence goes on from NC_142678.1 coordinate 20,064,046, forward strand.
ATTCTGTATTAGAGAGTTAAAAACTTCAGGCAAAAGTGTTAAATTCGACCTGTCGAACTATTTTAGTTTGTAAACTATCGCAGAAAGTGAACTTTGATGGTTTGACACTTTTGACAGCTTTAGTCTTGTACAGCCAATCAGATTATTTGAACCATGCTAACAGAGATTCTGATTGGCTTATTGTAGCGTGCTTCATGAGAGTATAGAGCATGCTAACGACACTGTTGTTCGCTTTGGAGATAAAGTTTATTTTGAAAATTGAAAGTAATGCTCGGGGAATTTAATGGATTATTTATTATAAAACAAATAGAGAAGCCTTGACTGTGTTCTGTTCTTTTATAAAGCACTCAGGAAGCGGCTAGAGCACTCAAGAAGTGGGGAGAAACACGAGACGTAGTCGAGTGTTTCTCCCTACACTTCTTTCGTGCTCTAGCCGCTTCCTGCGTGCTTTATTACAGAACAGAGCACAGTCAAAGCTTCTCTATTTGTTAAATAATATACATGAAAAGATACGAGATAGCTTATCATAATTATGCAGAAGCAAAGCGCGCGCAACAAGTGCAAAAATAATTTATTCAAAATTCTGCATTCGGTCAAAACAACTGCGTATGATCAAAATAATAATGTATATATGTTATTTGCCGGCTGGGAGGTCCGTATGGTGAAAAACTGTGACCGAGGTCTTGAAAATACTGCCCGAGGTTTTTCACCATACGGACCGACCCTTAGCCGGTAAATAACATATTTATTGTTTTTAAACTTGACGAAATTCTTTCCGAAAGAACCCGAATGATTTATGGCCGTAAATACGGCAAGATCTTCCATAAACTGAACAATTTTTGAGTGAGTAAATGGTAGTTAAAATAGAGGTGATGCAAATTTAAGAGAGATGCCTCAGCGAAACATTTTCATTTCCGTAACGATAAAGGTGATTTAAAAGGCTTCCAAACAAACTTTAAAACATTATTTTTACAAGTATCTGTCACAATCTGACACCTGTCAATTAGAGAGCGCGCAAGAAAAAAAAAAGCGTAGGAACATTTGAAAACCAACAGAACTAGTTTGGCAAGGACTGTCACGACAATGTTTTCTTCAAAATCAGTTAATGATCTAACGGAAAGTATTATTCACTCTCATCGACCATTCATTCATGTACGAAGATTTACCTCTGATCATTAAGTAAACGGCGAGGAAAGTAATTGTGAGTAAATTCAATTTCTTTATTTTGAAGTTGTGAGAGTTTGCTCGTTTGTTTGCTGTAATGGCGTGTTTAACTCTGATCTTTCCTTCACAAAAACTAAATTCGAACGGCACACTCCAACGAGACACAAGGGAATGTAATGCGGCCTTTTCTCTAAAAATTCCTTCAATTTCTGTTGTGCAATTTAAGGTACAAATGTCCAAATTGAACGGAATTGGAAAGACTCACCAGGAGCGTATATTTGTTGTAGAACTTAAATTAAAACTTCGCTCGCTCTTTCACTATGAACAAATTGCTCGAGAAAATTCAGATATTAAATGAATGAAAGTTCCATCGTTCAGTTTAACTGTAACCAAATACCTCACGTTTCAACTTTCTGGGTACTTTTTGTGAACGGTTAAAATTAATTGCAGACGGTTTTTAGGCCGCTTGTCAACCAACGTAATGACACTATTGTTTATACAAATTCATTCTAAAACCAATATTTTTCTGTCAACCAAAGTGATTTGATAGAGAGAAAAGAGAGGATTCATAAGTTATTTATCGGCTTGAGGTAGTGACCGACGTGTTTGCTTAAAAATACTGCCCAGCCGGAAAACGAGGTATATTTATGAAAAATGACAACGAAAGTTGGGATGTACTCGGCGACTCACGAAAGCGTTACCGTGGCCCGTGGGCAGAGATAGGAAAATACTGACCGGGTAAAGAACCAATCAGATTGCAAGATTCGTTACCGTACCCTCTAAAAAAACAATAAATAAAGATATTTTCACATCTTTAAGGCGCAAAAAAGTTCAAAGTCCGGCTGAACAGTTCAAGGAATCGTTCAGTCTGTGTCCGAATCACTTTCGATGAAATGGAATCGTCGTTTGCGAGGTTTAACCATGTTTGTTTTTAATTTCGGCGTAGAATCGCTTGAGCAAAGTGTTAAGCTGGGCCGGCTCGTAATTATGATTTCCTTGGCAATTCCCTTCTCTATACACTACATTTTCCAAACCGACAACCGAAAAGTACTGCTTTCTACAGTGTTTTTGTTGTTAGAGCTGTTTTTCAGCTACTGTATTGTTGTTGGGGTGCTGAAAGAAAACCTTCTTAAAACGCCAGCCATTGTTTCGCTTACAAATTTTCAGCGTATCCAAATGTTGCGACATCCAAGGCTCACATTTGATTGGCTATCTATGAGTTTCTTTGGTTATTGACCAGTCAGAATGTCTAGTTTGTTGCTTTCTATGCACTGAATTAACCATCTTCTTCATTGAATTACTTGAAAACTGCATTTATCTTATCCAATCAGAACTGACCAATTTTTTCATGTATATTATTAAGTAACATAACTTCTCAGGTAAACGCCAAAAGCTTTCAAAACTCTATTCAAAGTTTTTAGAAACTATTCATCTCCATTTATTTGATTTTCAGGCATATGATTCTCCAGACGAAGCTGTTTTGCTGGCGGTTTGGGTTTACTTAGATACAGGACTATCTTTGAATTAACGACGTACAGGTGTAGTATAGCTTACCTGTTGTTCCTGTTCAGCTGCACTCAAGACGTCTTCCGACATTTAGATATCATATGTCAGATATTTTGAAAGCTAATTTCGAGTCTTGATAGTTGTGTGTTTATTCTCTAGCACTATTCCCTGGCGTGCTGTTTTCTTGTTCATTCGGAAAACCGCCTTTGGTCAAATTTGACTCCATCTTATTTTTCAGAGGATACGAAGTACTTCGTTATCAGTGAGGTATGTTCTTAAGATTTCATTCGTTTACAAACTCTAGTTTTGAGGAGATGAGGTAAAGCGAGTTAAAATGTGTGGAGAGAAGTTATGGAAAATCCTTTGTAAGCCTGTGGGAAATTTTAGAATTTAAGTTTTATTTCCTTCTTTTAATGCTTATGAAACGGTTGATGTATTTGAGACCTCATGTGAAAAGCCTGTTGCTTCTCAGCCTTCGCTACAAGTGGAAAATAAAACATGAGAAATATTTTTGCTTTTAAAAATTTTACTTATATTTCAGCGTACCAAACAGTTAGTTTGTCTTTGAAATTCAGACTGAACTGTTTCCTGTTATTTTCAAAGCAGCTAACAGAACTCAGAGAAAATGCGGCCTCTCTACTCAGCTTCAGAGTGTATTCCATGGCTTGTGGTCCTCACCATCGAGTGTATGGCCATAGTCATCCTTAATACTATCACCGTTCTTGTTTTTGTGAAGAAGAAGCGTCAGCTACAGCGGCGGAGTACATATTTAATCATCCATCTGGCGATGGTCGATCTCTTAGTGGGCGTAGTCTCTGGGCCGCTACAGATTGAAATAGGAATGTCGCAGTTCTGTCCTCTATGGAAAGAAAAGACTATTTCGTCTCAGCATTTATCTTTTGCATTTGTATATTTATTCTCGTCCACTTCCCTTACAAATCTTACTGCTGTTTCCTTAGAACGGCTACACGCAACATTTTTTCCATTCAGGCATCGCTTTGTGAGGAAATGGGTTTATAGAGCCATAATTATTATCATTTGGTTAATGGCTATTGTTAGAGAGGTCGCTCAAATTGTCTTAAAGGGAATCGCTGATCGAGCTGTAATTAATACTTACTTGTACATCCTATTTTATGCAGTTTCTCTATTTGTTATTTGTGTATCTTACATCCTCATTACCTTCAAAATACGATGTAGTTGTCATCCTCAATTCCATTCCAGGTCCAAAAGAGAAAGAAAACTGACGGGTACTGCGCTTATCGTCACACTTGTATCGTTACTTTGTTTTCTACCCGCGATGATATATGTAGCGTGTCTTCGCGTTTCCTTCACTTGCTTCAGAAATTTTCGTATTGATATAGCTATGACAGTTCTATTTTTAGCCAACTCACTTGTAAATCCTATAATATACGCTCTTCGGATGCCAGGATTCAGAAAATGTTTATTACAGCTAGTTTACAGGGTTCCACACCTTTCTGATGGCCAAGCAAACCTGCCACTTCGTAACCTTCGGAGAGCGTAGATAAATGGTAGGAAAACTATTGATGAAGTTTGTTTCTAAATAACTTTAACTTCTTAGTCGAGCATCATGCATTTCCATCTTATTTTTTGGTTCTCATTAAAATCTTAACAATAGGAAAAACTACGCAGGTAACAGATAATTGATACACCATAATTTTGCCTTTTAATAAAAACAGTATACTTAAATTACTCGACGTTGTCATCATTTCCATGACAGCTTGACTTAAACCAAAATAAATGCGACTCTTAACAAGCCCGGGATGAATAACTTAGAGGGACTTTTCCACACCCTCCCCCACCCCCAAATGTTAAGGAAGCTGCATGAACACTAAATAAGTCCTCTATTGCCTAATTGAAAAGCACTTTGCGCAAAGCAAAGCGATACAAAAATGTGCGCGAGTGAAAAAGTCAAAATCGTATCTACAACCTCTTAAATAACGGGAACTGAAACACTCACGTGTACACTCGTAATATCAATACGACCACCACATCCCGGAACCGAGTGACGTATTTTTCGTATGTAACAAGTAGTGTGGTGATATTGAGCAACGATGTCAGGATTTGAGTCTCTTTAAACTTTGCTGAGTGAATTTTGTTTGTTTGTTTGTCGTTTGGAATATTAACTGGCGGCAAGATTCGTTGTGGTAAGCGACGAAGATGTAAATGTATTTCTCGAACAACAAGGCAACGAGAAAACCAAGATTTTCAAGGAATTTCCCGAAAGCTGATACTAAACATGGGTCAATTTTTATCTGTTCGTACTGAACAACCCTCAAAGGTTTGTAGTGAAGAGAGGCTGAAATTAAAAGTATCTGATGATTTTAGTCAGAGTCGGTTATCGAATTTTAATTAAGCTTATAAAACCAGCTTACATGTATCTTGGCCTAACTGACGGTGTTATTTTCAAACTTTTTTATAATTAGACACCAGGAGTTTTGTTTCTATTTATACCTAGTATTAAAGATAAAGCCATGTTTTACAATATCAACCACGTATATTTGTTGTCCATATAATAAAATGAAAATTACAGGTTCAAAGATATGAATTTGATGTTCTCGTGATATGAGTAATATCTCACTCGTTTGCTGCGCTCACTAGTTAGATATTGCTTTTGCCACTCGAAAACCTTTTTAGACCTTTTTATAACTAGACTCCACATAATTTTAAAATCTTTTTATGATCAGACACCGGGAATTTTGTTTCTGTTAAGACCCAGTATTAATATTAAAGCCAGGTTTACAATCGTTTACTCGTTAGATATTGTTCTTGCCACTCGAACAAAAAATTTATAAACTCTCGCCACCGTGTAACATCCCTAATTTTTCGACCAGTCGAGCAAAAGAGTCCAAACCGCAGACCTTTTATTTTATTTATCATTTTTTTTATGGAGAAGGGTAGAACGTCGTGAAATGAAAACAGAACGGCTCAACATATAAGAACCATTGTCCAGGTCCAAAGCAAACACAAGGAAAGAGAGATACGCAGGCGCAGTAGAAGTATCTTTACAAGATGGTCGACAATGATTGAGCTTTTACCGATTCACACGTGTGGGAAGCGAACGCAAATGCACTCAAGAGAATGAAAATTTGTTTATTTCTTGCGTTGACGCTTGCGTTTGCATTTTCACTTGCGTTGGGGTGGTTCACAATGGTTGGAAAGTACGAGGGATATTTGAATTTGATGTGTTCAGGCAGCGAGTGTTTGTTTCACTAAAAAAGACTTTGTGCCATCAGTCTTTGCGTTCTTTCAAATTATAACTGTGGACGGATAACTGAAACGAGGAAAAGAGCTAAGCTTCATTTTGCCAGAGCGGTGACATCAAAGTTCAGCTTACATAAATCGATACTCTGTTATTTCATTCAGGCCGAGGAAACTGAATTCTTTTGTTATCGTCACTAACAATCCTGGTAATTGGTTGTGAAAAAATTTCAATTCTGATATAAGCTGACTAACCCAAACCGAATCAAGAGACACCTTGCCGCTAGAGCCGCCATAATAAATGACTTCTGAAGTTGACACAGCCCCCTGCAGCCCGCCTCCTAGGGAGAAAAAGGAGTCCTTATCCAACAGTTAAAAAATTGCTCCTACCTTCAACTTTTTGGCTGTTACGGGTTACGATATTCTTGCAAACTGTACCGTTTTTCATCTTTACTTTTAAAGTAGGTTTTATTCCGAGGCTATTCGAGTTATCCTGCATGGGCGGACGACCTCCTATCGAATTGTTTTTCTTACTGAAAACAAACAGAAGTAAGACTCCTGCAGTTTTAAAGAGTTAACGTACGTGATCCATAAAAGTGTTTAGATAAGAGTCTATATTTATTACGTTCTAAACACGTATGTATTTTTGAGAAATATACTTTACGAAAGCAATGGAGAACTTTTTCCCGAGTTTCCACAAGTTCACCGAAACTGGTCAGGGTGTTTAATCGTGCATTGAGCAAGTACTCCAAAGTTCTACATTTCCGGTTTAAAAAACTCCTTTTATCACACTCCCCCACCCCCCATCCCATTCGAGAGGAAGTACGGCAATATGGCAATAACTCCTCACTTGAATTGCCTCATTATGTATATATTTCCATATGTTCAAAATACAGTCTTCAAAAGTTTAGATTCGTATATGTAAATTATGCGAATGAACGCAAAAACTCCAGGACAAAATCGTTTCCAACAAAACAAAGACTGTAGGAGCCAAAAACACCTTAAAACACTACGCTTTAAATATAGCGCACTGTCTTTGGATATTGTATGATCTGGGATCTGCAATATGGTTACGTGATACAATCTAGTCTTTGAATCTTGGCATCGAAATTCTAGCCGAGCGTAGACGAGAAGACTCACATGAGAGTTGACTGAGAATAAAAACGGTACAAACATGTAAATGATTAAAATGAAAAGCAAGACATTTTGTTGCTCATAGAAAACTAAACAACGATACAAGTGCAAAGATTAATAATAAGCTTCCGGAGGGTTTTCTTTCTCTTGTAGTGGAATGGAAAATAATCGACGATGACGACTGAATTAACCTATCGTTTTTCTCCTTTAATGTTACATATTCTCAGTTACTAACCGACAGCTTTTAAAAAATTTAACTCTATGATTTAGGAAATAGCTCATATCCGATAGTATTTTGCAGTTTGACTATGATAAAGTATGATAAAGTAAAGGACTTAGTCCAAATTAACGCAATACAGGTGTATGCTTCTATCCAAAATTTTGGTTCAGCTGCACTCAAATTAACATGCTCTTATTACCTCCTTTACGATCCCGCGTGTGAGACAATGAAACGCATGTCTTCATAATGTCTTATTCATTAAAATAGTTTTTAATTTAAGCTATGATATTACAACAAGAAATAAGACTGTCTAATTTATGATTATTCTTTTGAGGTCCTGTCCAGTATGTTTGCTTTACTTATGAACTACCTTGTAAGAAAATGAAGTCTTTAATTAATAAATTATCACCAACTTTCAACAACGCAGTCTTTATGTAACTACATGTCAAAAGATGCATAAAACTTCTACGCAGTTATCTTGCGAATACTTCATTGGAAATATAATCCAAAGCTGTCATTAATAATGTGAGTTACGATAATTCCTTGAACTGAATAGAATAAGGAACCAAGCTTTCAAGGGAAGTTTATTTTTAATGAAAGAAAATGACTAGTTCAGTGCAGACATAAACAATGAAAAATCGACTTTAGAAGTTTTTTTTTAAAGGGAAAAAGATATTTTGTAAACCATTCGTAATTACTAACATTAAAAAAATGTCTTGTACTTCAATTTTGAAATGTTTGCTCAGCCACTTAAATTTCCTTCTTCTGTGATATAACTTCCCCTATAAACACCAAAAGCTTTCAAAACTTCATTCAAGGTTTCTTGAAACTATTCATCTTCATTTATTTGATATTGAGGTATATAGCTGGTGAGCTGTTTTGCCGGCGGTTTGATTTCACATAGATACGGAACTTTCTTTGAATTAACGACGTGTAGGTGTAGAACAGGTTACCTGTTGTTCCTGTTCAGCTGCACTCAAAACATCTTCCGACATTTAGACATCACATGTCAGACATTTGCAAAACTAATTTCGAGTCTTGACAATGGTGTGTTTATTATCTATCACTATTCCTTGCCATGTTGTTTTCTTATTCATTCGGAAAACCGTATTTGGTCAAATTTGACTGTGACTCACTTTTTGGAGGATACTAATTGCTTTGTTATCAGTGAGGTATGTTCGTAAGATTTAATTCGTTAACAAACTATAACTTAGGTGAGATAAGGTAATGCAAATTAAAATGGGCGGAGAGAAGTTATGGAAAATCCTTTGTAAGCCTGTGGAAAATTTTAGAATTTTAGTTTTGTTTCCTTTTTTTAATGCTTACGAAACATTTGATGAATTTGAGACCTTTTGTGAAAAGCCTGTTGCTTCTCAGCCTTCGTTACACGTTCATGCCAAGACAATGAAAAGATCTTTCTTAGTTTCATTACCGAGTACAACATTTACCATCTTAATCCCCTCTTGCCATCTATGTTATCATATTTACGCCCATCGACAATCTTTTACAAGAATGTGGAAATTTTCTTATTTCAGTTTGTTTCTTTTGATGCTTGTAAAACAATTAAGGCAATTGAGATCTCTTGTATAAAGGCTTTTGTTTATTCAGAGTATATCAAAAGACTGTTGTATTGTTGGTAAAAGAAGAAATTTGTTCCAAAAAAAGGGAGGGAGACTGAATTATCAAACTGCCGGATATGTATTACACCAAAAAAAAAAAAAAAAATGAAAAAAGGAACATTAAAATGAGTCAAAGTACAACAGAAAGGTAGCAAGCATAATTCTCTTGCTATGGTCACCGACAATCTGAATTGGTGATCAATCGCGATAAAATTGTAAAACTCTATTTCTACATCTAACTTTCGCAGTGCGAATTAAGTTATACCTTGCCGCAAGAACCGCTATCGTTTATGACAACAACCGTATTTCGAAAGCAGCTCCGAGAAGAGGAGTAGGTCTTTCTACTGTATATTTGATATATTTCTTTATTGAGAATATTGAATTCATATTTCATTTATCTTTGATTGAACTGTTTTCTGTTATTTTCATAGCGGCTAATAGAGGTCAGAGAAAATGCAGCCTTCCTTCCAGGGCTTGTGGTCCTCATCATCGAATGTCTGGCCAAAGTCATCCTTAATATCATCACCATTGTTGTTTTTGTGAAGAAGAAGCGTCAGCTACAGCGGCGGAGTACATATTTGATCATCCACCTGGCGATGGTCGATCTCCTAGTGGGTGCAGTCTCTGGGCCGCTGCAGATTAAAATAAGAATGTCGCGGCTCTGTCCTCTATGGAATAACAGACGAAAGACTATTTGGTCTTATTATTTATCTTATGCATTTGTACAGTTATTCTCGTTCACTTCCCTAACAAATCTTATCGCTATTTCCTTAGAACGGCTACACGCAACATTTTTTCCATTCAGGCATCGCTTTGTGAGGAAATGGGTTCATGGAACCATAATTATTGTCATTTGGTTAATAGCTGTTGTTAGCGAGGTCGCTCAAATTTTCTTAGAGGGAATTGCTAATGATGTTGTAATTAACTCTTCTTTGTATATTCTATTTAGTGTAGTTTCTCTATTTGTTATCTGTATTGGCGTATTTTTCGTATGTAACACGTGGTGTAGTGATATTGAGCCAGAAAATTTAGCCATTGCAATCACATATAAGTTGGGAGTCCTATGTTACAAAAAGGCTGATTAGTTCAAACAAGGAATTTTTTTCGGAGCTTTCTCGAATTATGGCGGCTAAAACAATGAAAAATCCGTATCGCTGACAGACAATGAGGTTCAAACTTTGCTAGAAGAGGAAGAAAACCAATATACTAAAAGAAAACCGAAAGTTGCGTATTCAGTGGCTTTGGTGTTAGCATTTCTCTAGGCTGAGAATGAAAATCGACAACTCAAGATTTGCCATTGGCCGATTTTTGCCGTTGGCCGATTTTTGCCGTTTACCTGAAAGAATTCTTCTGTCGGTAAGGACAAAGTCAATAAATGAGAATGTTTTAAATTGAAAATTACGACCATTGTTGTTTTTGTGATTCAACGCATTTTTCCATCTTAAGAGTCAGCACCAACGCACTCTACGATTGTTATTCGAGGATTGTCGATTCATTTATTTTCATTCATTAATGAAGTCGGCTTTTCTTCCCAGTAAAGGGCTATTGTGTTTATATGATAAACAAAATAATACATGGTTGCTTGTAGATATGGAATTTCTCTTCTCGTGCTCAACTCGAAGAGAAATTCCATATCTACGCGCGCCCATGTATTATTCTCTATTTATCATGCTCCCCCTCCCCCACCCCCCACCTCATTCGAGAGAAAGTAAGGCAATATAATCATAATTTCTCACTTGAATTGCCTCATTGTGTATATATTTCCATACGTTTAAAATACAGCCTTCAAAAGTTTGGACTCGTTTATGTAAATTATGTAAATGAACAAAAAAACCGGGACAACATCGTCCCAAACAAAACAAAGACTCTAGGAGCCAAAAACACCTTCAAGCACTAAGCTTTGAATATCGCGTACTGTCTTTGGATTTTATATGATCTGGGATTTGCAATATGGTTAGGCGATACGCTCCAGTCTCCGAATCGTTCTGGCTAAACGTAGACTAGTAGACTCATATAAGAGTTGCAATTGACTAACGATAGAAACAGTACAAACATCTAAACGATAAGAATGAAAAGCAATGCATTTTGTCGCTTTTAGAAAACTAAATAGCGATACAAATGCAACGATTAGTGAGCTTCCATTCAGTTTTCTTTCTCTCTGAGTGGAAAAAAAGTAATCGAGGATGATGACTGAGATAGCCTAACCAGCAACTGCATAGATAACTAAGAGAGAAATGAGATAGAATGGGGAACACATGATAGGGTCTCAAAAATAAACACATAACTGCAGCTGCTTGCCATCAGAGGTATAAGAACCACCACTTTGATTGTAGCCGATAACCAAATTATAAATATTTGTTGTTTTTATTGCTACGGGGGAAGGCAGAACGTAGAGTCAAATGGCAAGTATTAAAAAATCGGAATCATCATGAGGAGAGAATACTACCTTTTCCCACCGGAGTTAGAGTTAAATTAAATGCAAATGCAGCGGTAGATCAAAAGAAATACACGTCGCCGTGTTTTTTTATTTTCTAAAGTTTTGTCGGCTGGATCATTTTTCCCATTTAATATTATATATTCTTAAGTACTAATCAACAGCTTTTAAAAAATTCAACTCTATGATCAAGGAAATAGCTTATCTCTGATAGCATTTTGCAGTTTGACAACGATAAAGTAACGTACTCATTCCATATCAACGCAAATCAGGTGTATACTTCCATCCAAAATTCAGTTCGGTTGCAGTCAAATTAACATACCCTAATTACTTCGTTTATGATCCCGCCTGTGAGATTGTGAACGTGGGGCTGTCAATAAATGTCTTATTCATGAGAATATTTTTAACTTAAGATATGAAATTACAACTGTATTAGTTTCAAAAAATTACACCGTGGAATTTATGACGATACTCTTGAAGTTCTGTTCAGTAGGTTTGCTTTACTTATGACCTACCTTGCAAGAAACTAAAGTCTTAAATATAGAAATTATAACATTAATATGATAAAGTTGGTGATGTTGACTGATGACTAATTATTTTAGCTTTATACTTTATCCCTACAATCTGGGTCTCATTCGCACTCTTGTTGATAGAGCCTACAAGATCAACAACACATGGTTGGGTTTCTACGAAGACATCAAGAAACTTACTGAAATCCTGAAAGGGTTGTCGATCGGTACCTCACGCTCACCCGTGATGAGTGCGATCCCCCGGTCTCCGTTTCAGACACAACTACTAACTTTTATTTTAAATCACCTTACATTGGCCCTTTTTCTTTTGTCGCGCAAAAAAGGGTTCGCCGATTTGCTAAGTGTTATTGTAACAACATCGATATAAAGTTAGTTAAAATAGCCGATATGTTTGGTGTGAAAGACCCTCGTGGGCTCCGTACGTGTGTGCTTTACGAGTTTTTATGTGCGGACTCTAATGCCTGCTATGTCTGCGAAACCCCTCGACATTTATCCACACGCGTAGGTGGGCACTTGCAATTGATCAGTGATTGCATTCTCAAATTTTCAGACATTTACATAATTCTCCACAATGTCGCACTCTTTGCTCTGATGAGTATTGTAACATCTTAGATCACGCTGCCACAACTTTTCAACTTAAAATCAAAGGAAAAATTATTATTAAATGAAAAATCGACTAAAGAAGTTTTTTAAGGAAAAAAGAAAAATTTTTGAACCAAATTAAAAACATTAAAAAAAATATGCCTCTTATTTTAATTTTGAAATGTTTTCTCAGCCAGTTAAATCGCCTTCTTCTGTGATATAACTTCTCCTGTAAACATCAAAAGCTTTCAAAACTGTATTCAAGGTTTCTAAAAACTATTCATCGTCATTTATTTGATATTCAAGTATTGATTCTCCAGACGAAGCTGTTGTGCCGGCAGTTTGGTGTTACATAGATACGGAACTTTCTTTGAATTAACGACGTACAGGTTTAGAACAGTTTATCTGTTGTTCCTGTCCAGCTGCACTCAGAACGTCTTACGACAACTAGATATCATATGTCAATCATTTGGAAAGTTAAATTCGAGTTGTGATAGTGGTGTGTTTATTCTCTATCACTATTCCGTGGCGTGCTGTTTCTCATTTATTCGGAAAACCGCCTTTGGTCAAATTTGACTCTAACTCAGTTTTTAGGGGATACGAAGAACTTCGTTATCAGTCAGGTAGGTTCGTAAGATTTCATTCGTTTACAAACTCTAGTTTTGGTGAGATGAAGTAAGCCGAGTTAAAGTGGGTGGAGAGAGTTTATGGAAAATCCTTTAGAAGCCTGTGGAAAATTCTAGAGTTGTACTCTTATTTCCTCCTTCTAATGCTTATGAAACGGTTGATGAATTGGAGACCTCTTGTGAAAAGCCTGTTCCTTCTCAGCCTTCATTACACGTTCGTGACGAGACGATGAAAAAAACAAATTACAAATGGACCTCCTATTTAGTCTAACAAATCGTTCAAAGCCAGTTCACTTGCCTGCTTCAATGATATAATTTCTCCCGCAAAAACCAAAAGCTTTCAAAGCTCCATTCAAGGATTTTACGAACTCTTTCTTTCCACTCGTTTAATGTGCTAATGTTATTCTCTATTCAGCTGTTTTGTGGGTGGATTTACCACCATACAGGACGTTAATCACAATAACAATCGTGGAGTTTAGGCGGATGTCTCTATCTGTAATTCTTGTTTGGCTGCACTAAAAATGCCGTTTTCCTTTCAGCTATTATCAGTCATTCATTCGGGAAAACTAAATTGGAGTTCTAATAGTGATAAGTTTAGTCTGCATTGCATTCTTCCTCAGCATGCTGCTTTCTTTTGTATTTGAAAACCGCCCTTTCCGCATTCGATTCAAACTCAATTCGTTGAAAGGATAAAAACACTTTCGTTATCATTGAGGTAAGTTCAAATATTCTTAAGATTCGTTTGCAAATTCTGCCTTCGATAAGATGAGGAAAACTGAATCAATATGGACGGAAATGTGTTATTGATAATCTTAATAATCGTAACGCGTCGAAAAAGATATCTTTCTCCAGCTTGTTGCTTATGATATTGACAAAGGAAGAAATTTATCCGAAGCGAGAAAAGACTATTACTAAACTTCTGGGTGTAGAAAATAAAACATAATAGATGCTTTTGCTTTTAAGAATGTTCGTTATGTTTCACCGTACCTACAATTAATTTGTCCTTGAAGTTTTCGAGGCGGTAACAACAACAACCGTATTTCGAATAGCGGCACCGAGAAGAGGAGTAGGTCTTTCTATACTCAGTCTTTCTGCTATATTTCCGGAAGATCTCTAAATTGTTTGTTGCCATCTGTCTTTGGAGGCTATAAATTTCATTCAAGCAACTGAGATCACTCGTGGCAAAGCTTTCCGCTTATTCAGTGAACATCAAAAAAGTTCATATTATTATATTCGTCTTTTTCGAAAGAAAAAAGAAATGAATAGGCTGAATGATTAAATTTCCGGGTATGAATGTCGCATAAAGAAACACGAGGATCAGTTTTAGTTAACAGACGAAACTTAGTTGGTCAAAACACGTTAAAAAAAAAAACAAAAAGCAATAATTGACATATTTCTTTATTGAGAATGTTGAGTTCGTATTTCATTTTATCTCTAATTGAACTGTTCTCTGTTATTTTTATAGCAGCTAACAGAGCTCAGAGAAAATGCAGCCTTTCGGCTCAGCTTCAGAGTGCATTCCATGGTTTGTGGTCCTCATCATCGAATGTCTGGCCATAGTCATCCTTAATATCATCACCATTGTGGTTTTTGTGAAGAAGAAGCGTCAGCTACAGCGGCGGAGGACATATTTGATCATCCATCTGGCGATAGTCGATCTCTTAGCGGGCGCAGTCTCTGGGCCGCTAATTATTGAAAAAGTTGTAACGTTGTTTTGTCCGCTATGGAAGTACAGACGAATGACTCTTTGGTCTTATTATCTATTTACTGTATTTACAAATCTATTCCCGTTCACTTCCCTTGTAAATCTTATGGCTATTTCCTTAGAACGGCTACACGCAACATTTTGTCCATTCAGGCATCGCTTTGTGAGCAAATGGGTTTATAGAGCCATAATTATTGTCATTTGGTTAATAGCTATTGTTATAATAGCCGCTATAATTTTCTTGTTGAAAATTGGTTATGTCGAGGTAATTAATGCTTACTTGTATCTCCCATTTTATGCAGTTTCTCTATTTGTTATCTGTGTATCTTACATCCTCGTTGTTATCAAAGTACGATGTAGTCGTCATCCTCAAATCCATTCTAGGTCCAAAAGAGAAAGAAAACTGACGGGTACTGCGTTTATCGTCTCACTTGTATCGTTACTTTGTTTTCTACCATCGATAATATATGTAGCAAGTTTGGCCCTTTCCCTAAAGTATTTCTTGAATATTCATATTCATATAGCTGCGTTAGTTCTATATCTAGCTAACTCACTTGTAAATCCTATAATTTACGCTCTTCGGATGCCAGGATTCAGAGAAGGTTTATTACAGGTATTTTACAGGAACCCAGACCTTTCTAACACCCCAGCAAACCTGCCACTTCGTAACCTTAGGAGAGCGTAGATTAAAGGTAGGAAAACTACTAGCATTTCCATTCTATGTTTTGGTTTCCATTAAAATCTTAACATTTGTAAAAAAAATACGCAGGAGGTATACGAACAGATAATTGATACAGTATAGTTTTGCATTGAAATAAAAACAGTTTAATCAACTTTTTATAGGCCCAACGTTGTGATCACTAGCATAACAAATCGACTTGAACCAAAATAAATGTGACTTTTAGTAAATCCGAGATGAACAACTCAGAGGGACTCTCCCACCCCCTCCTCCACCCTCCCCCTCCCCCACACAGAGATACGCAAGCGCAGTAAAAGTATTTTTCCAAGATGGCCGACAATGATTGAGCTTTTGCCGATTCACACGTGTGGGAAGCGAACGCAAATACTGGCTCAAGAAGATGTGCCACTTTGGAACTTAAGAATATCTCGGATAAATGGTTGGAAAGGACGCTTGAATTTGATATGTTCAGGCAGCGAGTATTTATATTGCTAAAAAAGATTTTGTGCCATCAGTTTTCGCGTTCTTACAAAGTATACTTAGGGAAGGAGAACTGAAATGAGGAAAAAAGCCGAGCTTCTTTTTGCAATGGAGGCGACATAAAGGTTCAGCTTACATAAACCAATACCTTGTTATTTCATTCAGACCGAAGAAACTGAATTCTGTTGTTATCGTCACTGACAATCCTGGCAACTGGTTGTGATAAAAATTGCAATTCTGATCTAAGCTGACTAGCCCCATCCGAATCAAGTGACACCTTGCCGCAAGAGCCGCCATAATTAATGACCTCTGAATTTGACACACAGCCCCCTGCAACCCGCCTCTCAGGGAGAAAAATGTTGGTAAACCGTATTTTTTCCAAACCTGTGTTTATTGATTTGGGTTGAAATATTCACTTTATCAGCGATTCACCCATTTATGGAGACTTAATAAAAACAAAAAAACAACAACAAACAAAAAATAGATAAATGAGTTTCCACAAGTTCTTCGAAACCGACCAGAGTGAATAATCGTGCACTGAGAGAGTACTCCATAGTTCTGCAGTTCCGGTTTAAACAACTCCTTAATTCTGTAATGCTCCCTTATCCCCAGTCCCCTTCGAGAGCAAGTACGGAAATATAAGTCCACACTTGAATTGTTTCATTATATATATACATTTCCATACGTTTAAAATACAGCCTTCAAAAGTTTGGATTCGTTTATGTAAATCATGCAAACGAACACAAAAACTCCGGGACAAAATCGTCTCAAACAAAACAAAGACTATATAGGTCAGAACCACCACGTTGTGTAGGCTATAACCAAATGATAAATATTTGGTGTTTTTATTGCTGCGGGGAAAGGCAGAACGTCGAGTTTTCAAATGGCAAGTATCAAAAAAACGGAATCATCACGAGGAGAGAACACTATCTTCATCCTCGGAGTTAGAGTTAAATTAAATACAAATGCAGCGGTAGATCAAAAGAAACAAACGTCACCGTGTTATTTTATTTTCCAAGGTTTTGTCGGCTGGATCATTTTTCCCGTCTAATATTATATATTCTTAGGTACTAATCAACAGCTTTTAAAAATTCAACTCTATGATCAAGGAAATAGCTCATCTCTGATAGTATTTTGCAGTTTGACAACGATAAAGTAACGGATTTAGTCCAAATTAACGCAAATCAGGTGTATGCTTCAATCCAAAATTCGGTTCACCCGCACTCAAATTAACATACCCTAATTACTTCCTTTATGATCCCGCCTGTGAGATAGCGAACGTGAGGCTGTCAATAAATGTCTTATTCATGAGAATATTTTTAACTTAAGATATGAGATTACAACTGTATTACTTTCAAAAAATTACACCGTCGAATTTATGACGATACTCTTGAAGTTCTGTTCAGTAGGTTTGCTTTACTTATGACCTACCTTGCAAGAAAATAAAGTCTTAAATATAGACATTATTACATTAATATGATAAAGTTGGTGATGTTGACTGATGACTAATTATTTTAGCTTTATACCTTATCCCTACAAACTGGGTCTCATTCGCACTCTTGTTGATAGAGCCTACAAGATCAACAACGCATGGTTGGGTTTCCACGAAGACATCAAGAAACTCACTGAAATCCTTAAAATTTAAAGAATCTTTTTCTAGCCCATCTGGTTGAAAGGGTTGTCGATCGGTACCTCATGCTCACCCGTGATGAGTGCGATCCCCTGGTCTCCGTTTCAGACACAACTACTAACTTTTATTTTAAATCACCTTAGATTGGCTCTTTTTCTTTTGTCACGCAAAAAAGGGTTCGCCGATATGCTAAGTGTTATTGTAACAACATCAATATAAAGTTGTTTTTTCATCTTTTAAATAGGCGATATGTTTGGTGTGAAAGACCCTCGTGGGCTCCGTACGTGTGTGCTTTACAAGTTTTTATGTGCAGACTCTAATGCCTACTATGTCGGCGAAACCCCTCAATTGATCATTGATTGCATTCTCAAATTTTCAGACATTTACATAATTCTCCACAATGTCGCACTCTTTGTTCTGATGAGTATTGTAACATCTTAGATCACGCTGCCACAACTTTTCAACTCAAAATCAAACGAAAAATTATTATCAAGTGAAAAATCGACTAAAGAAGTTTTTTTAAGGAAAAAAGAAAATTTTTTGAACCAAATTAAAAACATTACAAAAATAAGCCTCGTATTTTAATTTTGAAATGTTTTCTCAGCCAGTTAAATCGCCTTCTTCTGTGATATAACTTCTCCTGTAAACATCAAAAGCTTTCAAAACTGTATTCAAGGTTTCTAAAAACTATTCATCTTCATTTATTTGATAGTCAAGTATTGATTCTCCAGACGAAGTTGTTGTGCCGGCGGTTTGGGTTCACATAGATACGGAACTTTCTTTGAATTAACGACGTACAGGTTTAGAACAGTTTACCTGTTGTTCCTGTTCAGCTGCACTCAGAACGTCTTACGACATCTAGATATCATATGTCAGACATTTGGAAAGTTAAATTCGAGTCGTGATAGTGGTGTGTCTATTCTCTATCACTATTCCGTGGCGTGCTGTTTCTCATTCATTCGGAAAACCGCCTTTGGTCAAATTTGACTCTAACTCAGTTTTTAAAGGATACGAAGTACTTCGTTATCAGTGAGGTAGGTTCGTAAGATTTCATTCGTTTACAAACTCTAGTTTTGGTGAGATGAAGTAAGCCGAGTTAAGGTGGGTGGAGAGAGTTTATGGAAAATCCTTTGGAAGCCTGTGGAAAATTCTAGAGTTGTACTCTTATTTCCTCCTTCTAATGCTTATGAAACGGTTGATGAATTGGAGACCTCTTGTGAAAAACCTGTTCCTTCTCAGCCTTCATTACACGTTCGTGACGAGACGATGAAAAGATCTTTCTTTGTACAACATTTTCCAACTTCATCCCCTCTTGCCATCTCTGTTATCATATTTACACACATCGACAATCTTTTACAAGTATGTGGAAATTTTATAATTTTAGCTTCTTTTGATTCTTATAATACGATTAAGGCAATTGAGATCTTTTGTATAAAGGCTTTTGATTATTCAGAGCATATTAAAGGAATGTTGTATTGTTGAAAAAAGAGGAAATTTGTTTCAAAATGAGAGAGGGACTGAATTATCAAACTTCTGAATATGTATATTGCACCAAAAAAACGGAACATGAACATGAGTCAAAATACAAAAGAAAGGTAGCAAATATAATTCTGTTGTTATGGTCACCGACGATCTTGATTGGCGATTAAGCGCGATAAAATTGTCCACTCTATTTTTACATCTGACTTTCGCAGTGCGAATCAAGTTACACCTAGCCGCGAGAGCCGCCATAGTTTATAACTTTTCGAGTTTACCCAAACTCCTTAAAAAAGAAAAAACAAATTACAAATGAACCTCATATTTCTAACAAATCGTTCAAAGTCAGTTAACTTGCCTTCTTCAATGATATAACTTCTCCCGCAAAAACCAAAAGCTTTCAAAGCTCCATTCAAGGATTTTAAGAACTTTTTCTTTCCACTCGTTTAATGTGCTAATTTTAATTCTCTATTCAGCTGTTTTGTGGGTGGATTTGCCACCATAAAGGACGTTTATCACAATAACAATCGTGGAGTTTAGGCGGATGTCTCTATCTGTAATTCTTGTTTAGCTGCACTAAAAATGCCGTTTTCCTTTCAGCTATTATCTGTCAATCATTTGGAGAAACTAAATTGGAGTTCTAAAAGTGATAAGTTTAGTCTGCATTGCACTCTTCCTCGGCATGCTACTTTCTTTTCTATTTGAAAACCGCGCTTTCCGCATTTGACTTAAGCTCAGTTCGTTAAAAGGATAGAAACACTTTCGTTATCAGTGAGGTATATTCAAAATATTCTTAAGATTCGTTTGCAAATTCTGCCTTCGATGAGATGAGGAAAACTGAATCAATATGGACGGAAATGTGTTATTGATAATCTTAACAATTGTAACGCGTCGAAAAAGATATCTTTCTCCAGCTTGTTGCTTATGATATTGACAAAGGAAGAAATCTATCCGAAGCGAGAAAAGACTATTACTAAACTTCTGGGTGTAGAAAATAAACATAAGAGATGCTTTTGCTTTTAACAACACTTTTTAAAACACTTTCGTTATCATTGAGATAAGTTCAAAATATTCTTAAGATTCGTTTGCAAATTCTGCCTTCGATGAGATGAGGAAAACTGAATCAATATGGACGGAAATGTGTCATTGATAATCTTAATAATCGTAACGCGACGAAAAAGATATCTTTCTCCAGCTTGCTGCTTATGATATTGACAAAGGAAGAAATTTATCCGAACCGGGAAAGACCATGACTAAACTTCTGGGTGTAGAAAACAAAAAATAAGAGATGCTTTTGCTTTTAAAAATGCTCGTTACATTTCACCGTACCTACGGTTAATTTGTCTTGAAATTTTCAAGGCGGTAGCAACAATAACCGTATTTCTATTTCGGCACCGAGAAGAGGAGCGGGTCTTTCTATTAAGTCTTTCTACAATATTTCCGGAAGATCTCTAAGTTGTTTGCTGCCATCTGCCTTTGGAGGCTATAAATTTCCTTAAAGCAATTGAGATCACTAGTGGCAAAGCTTCCCACTTATTCACTGAACATCGAAAACGTTTTATATTATTATATTCGTCTTTTTCAAAAGAAAATAAATGAATAGGCTGAATGATTAAATTTCCGGATATGAATCTCGCATAAAGAAACACGAGGATCAGTTTTAGTTAGCAGACGAAACTTAGTTGGTCAAAACACGTTCAAAAAAATGAAGCAATAATTATTGACATATTTCTTTATTGAGAATGTTGAGTTCGTATTTCATTTTATCTCTAATTGAACTCTTTTCTGTTATTTTTATAGCAGCGAACAGAGCTCAGAGAAAATGCAGCCTCTCGGCTCAGCTTCAGAGTGCATTCCATGGTTTGTGGTCCTCATCATCGAATGTCTGGCCATAGTCATCCTTAATATCATCACCATTGTGGTTTTTGTGAAGAAGAAGCGTCAGCTACAGCGGCGGAGGACATATTTGATCATCCATCTGGCGATAATCGATCTCTTAGCGGGCGCAGTCTCTGGGCCGCTAATGATTGAAGACGTTGTAACGTTGTTGTGTCCGCTATGGAAGTACAGACGAATGACTCTTTGGTCTTATCATCTATTTAATGTATTTCAACTTCTATTCCCGTTCACTTCATTTACAAATCTTATGGCTATTTCCTTAGAACGGCTACACGCAACATTTTGTCCATTCAGGCATCGCTTTGTGAGCAAATGGGTTTATAGAGCCATAATTATTGTCATTTGGTTAATACCTATTGTTAGAGTAGCCGCTATAATTTTCTTATCGGAAATTGGTTATGTCGAGGTAATTAATACCTACTTTTATCTCCCATTTTATGCAGTTTATCTATTTGTTATATGTGTATCTTACATCCTCGTTGTTATCAAAGTACGATGTAGTCGTCATCTTTAATTCCATTCTAGGCCCAAAAGAGAAAGAAAACTGACGGGTACTGCGCTTATCGTCTCACTTGTATCGTTACTTTGTTTTCTACCAGCGATAATACATATAGCATGTTGTGGCCTTTCCTTAAATTATTTCCAGAATGCTCGCATTCATCTGGCTGTGCTAGTTCTATTTTACGCTAACTCACTTGTAAATCCTATAATTTACGCTCTTCGGATGCCAGGATTCAGAGAAGGTTTATTACAGCTATTTTACAGGGTCCCAGACCTTTCTCGTATCGCCTCAACAAATCTGCCACTTCGTAACCTTAGGAGAGCGTAGATTAAAGGTAAGAAAACTACCAGCATTTCCATTTTATGTTTTGGTTTCTATTGAAATCTTAACACTTGTAAAAAAGAGGAGGAGGAGGAGGTATAGGAATAGGTAATTGATACAGTATAGTTTTGCCTTTAAATAGAAACAGTTTAATCAACTTTTTATAGGCCCAAAATTGTGATCATTAGCATAAGAGCTTGACTTGAACCAAAATAAATGTGACTTTTAACAAATCCGAGATGAATAACTTAGAGGGACTCTCCCACCCCCTCCCCCACCCACATTGATTGTGTGAACACGGAAAACAATTTTTTTTTGGTTTTATTGAAGAGCACTATACGCAAAGGAAAGCAATTCAAAAATGTGTGAATAAAAAGTAAAAATCGTATTTACAACCTCTGGAATAACCACAGTTTTTATATGGACGGGAGTGTTTTACCGGGAAATAAAACACTGACGTCCACTATCGTAGTATCAATACGACCACCACATCCAGGAACCAAGAGGCGTATTTTTCGTATGTAACACGTGGCGTGGTGATATTGAGCAACGACGACACGATTCGGGCCTCTTTAAACTTTGCTAAATGAACTTGGTTTGTTTGTTGTTTGGAATATTGATTGGCAGCAAGATTCATTAAGGTAAGTGACGAAGATGTAAATCGGCATTTCCCGAACAACATGAGAAGGAGAAAACCTAGATATCTTCTCGCCACCGAGTAAAATTCTAAGCTTATCTACCAGTGAGAGCAAAAGAGTCCCAAAACGTCGACCTTCTATTTTATTTATCATTTTTTATGAAATGAAGACAAAACGGCTCATCATATAAAAAACATTGCCAATTTTCAGGTGAAAACGTATTCAGCCCTGTAATTATAAGTATGTCATTCCACGGAAGGGTCGGAAGACTGGTTCACACGTGCGACACAAATGGAAACGCAAACGCAAATGGAAATGGAAGCGAGTTCACACGTCCAACGTAAATGCAAGGAAAGAGAGATACGCAAGCACAGTAAAAGTATTTTTCCAAGATGGCCACAATGATTGCGCTTTTGCCGATTCACACGTGTGAGAAGCGAACACAAATACTGGCTTAAGAAGATGAAAATGTTTTTATTACTTAGGTAGACGCTTGCGTTTGCGTTTGCATTTGCGTTAAGTGGTTCACACGATCAATTTCTTGCATTTGCAATTGCGTTTTGCTGAGGTCTCCTGGTGTGATTGATTGACAGAGGGAGGTGCGGGTACTAATCCTATTACTCTCTTAGGAAATTAATTAAACTTTTTAGAGGCAGCACAATAGAAATATTATACGTACTTCAAATCGTGTATGTAATAACCCAAGTCAATGTGCCACTTTGGAACTTAAGAACATCTCGGATATATGGTTGGAAAGTTCGAAGGACGCTTGAATTTGATGTGTTCAGACAGCGAGTATTTGTATTGCTAAAAAAGATTTTGTGCCATCAGTTTTTTGCTTTCTTTCAAAGTATGATTAGGGACGGATAACTAAAATGAGGAAAATAGCCGCGCTTTTTTTTTGCAATGGGAGCGAAATAGAGGTTCAGCTTTTCATTCAGACCGAAGAGACTAAATTCTGTTGTTATCGTCCCTGAGGAATCCTGGTAACTGGTTGTGATAAAAATTGCAATTCTGATATAAGTTAACTAGCCTAATCCGAATCAAGTGACACCTTGCCGCAAGAGCCGCCATAGTTAATGACTTCTGAGGTTGACACACAGCCCTCTGCAACCCCGCCTCCCAGGGAGAAAAATACTGGTAAAGCGTATTTTTTCCAAAGCTGCGTTTATTGATTTGGGTTGAAATATTCACTTTATTAACGATCCACCCATTAATGGAGACTTAATAAAAACAAGAAAAACAACAACAAACAAAAAATAGATAAATGAGTTTCCACAAGTTCGTCGAAACCGACTAGGGTGAATAATCGTGCACTGAGAGAGTACTCCATAGTTCTGCATTTCCGGTTTAAAACAACTCCTTCTTTAATGCTCCCCTGTCCCTAGCCCCCTTCGAGAGCAAGTACGGAAATATAAGTCCTCACTTGAATTGCCTCACTATGTATACATTTCCATACGTTTAAAATACAGCCTTCAAAACTTTGGATTCGCCTATGTAAATTATGTAAATGAACACAAAAACTCCGAGACAAAATCGTCTCAAACAAAACAAAGACTATATAGGTACCGAACACCTTAAAACCCTATGCTTTGAATATCGCGGGTTGACTTTGGATTTTATATGATCTAGGGTCTTGCAAAATGGTTACGCGATACGCTCCAGTCTCTGAATTGAACCCTGACAGAGCGTAGACGAGAAGACTCTTATGAGAGTTGACTAAAGATAGAAACGGTACAAATATCTAAATGATTAAAATGACAAGAAATGCATTTTTTCGCTTCTAGAAAACTAAGCAACGATAAAAGTGCAACGATTAGTGAGCTTCCGCTCAGTTTTCCTTTTCTTTTGAGTGGAACCAAAAGTAATCCAGGAAGATGACTGAATTAACCTGACCAGCAACTGCACAGATAACTCAGAGAGAAATTAGATAGAATGAGGAACACATGATGGGGTCTAAAAAATAAAATCATAACTGCTGCTTCTTGCCATCGGAGGCATTAGAACCACCACTCCGTGTAGCCTATAACCAAATGATAAATATTTGGTGTTAATATTGCTGCGAGGAAAGGCAGAACGTCGAGTTTTCAAATGGCAAGTATAAAAAAAAAACGGAATCATTAGGAAAAAATATTATCCTTTTTCACTGGAGTTAGAGTTAAGTTTAATACAAATGCACCGGTAGATCAAAAGAGTTAAATGTCACCGTGTAATTTTATTTTGTAAAGTTTTGTCGACTGGATCATTTTTTCCCTTAATGTCATATATTCTTAGTTACTAACCGACAGCTTTTAAAAAGTTCAACTCTGTGATCTGGGAAATAGCTCATCTCCGATAGTATTTTGCAGTTTGAAATTAGTTCAAATTAATGCATTACAGGCGTAGGCCTTAATCCAAAATTTTGGTCAAGCTGCTCTCAAATTAACATACTCTAATTACCTCCATTACTTCTGCTTCAATAATATAATTTCTCCCGTAAAAACCAAAAGCTTTCAAACCTCCATTCAAGGATTTTAGAAACTATTTATTTCCACTCTTTTGATGTGCTTATGTTGATTCTTTATATTCATTTGTTTTGTGGGTGAATTTACGACGATGTAGGACTTTAATCACACTAACAATCGCGGAGTTTAGGCGGATGCTTTTATCTGTAATTCTTGTTCAGCTGCACTAAAAATGCCATTCTTCTTTCAGCTATTATCTGTCAATTATTCGGAAAAACTAGATTGGAGTTCTCATAATGATAGGTTTGGTCTGCAATTGCACTCTTCCTCAGCATGCTGCTTTCTCTTCTATTTGAAAACCGCCCTTTCTACATTTGAATTAAACTCAGTTCGTTATAGAATAGAAACACTTTCGTTATTAATTAATTACCTCCCTTACTTCTGCTTCAACAAGATAATTTCTCCCGTAAAAACCAAAAGCTTTCAAGCCTCCATTCAAGGATTTTAGACACTATTTATTTCCACTCGTTTGATTTGCTTATGTTGATTCTTTATATTCATTTGTTTTGTGGGTGAATTTACAACGATGCAGGACTTTAATCACACTAACAATCGCGGAGTGTATGCGAATGCTTTTATCTGTAATTCTTGTTTAGCTGCACTAAAAATGCCGCTCTCTTTTGTGCTATTATCTGTCAATCATTCGGAAAAACTAAATTGGAGTTCTAATAGGGATAAGTTTAGTCTGCATTACATTCTTCCTCAGCATGCTACTTCTTTTCTATTTGAAAACCGCCCTTTCCGTATTTGACTTAAAATACTGGTTTGTCTGTTGTTTCGAATGTTAATTGGCAGCAAGGTTTGTTGTGGTAAGTGATGAAGATGTGAATCAGCATTTCCCGAACAACAAAAGAACGAGAAAACCAAGATTTTCAAGGAATTGTCGAAAGTTACGACCAAAGCACAGGTCAATTTTTCATCTGTCTGTGTTGAACAGCCTTGAAAGGTTTGTAATGATCAGTGATGAGTGATCTTATATACTTTAAATTACTCCAAAACGATCCAGAGACTGGTACTAACATGTCGCAACCTTTACTAATTTCATTCAAACGTGACAAAAACATTGGCAACGTTTTGGTCAGAAGTTCATTTCAAACCAATGACCAACCTGGAACTTTTAAATGCGCTCGCTCACGATGCAGAACTTGTCCTTTCATTCATAACATGGGGAAAATGTCGGGACCCAAGAGATCCATTAAGATCTCTGATCAATTTACGTGCACCTTCGCCAATGTCATTTACTGCATAACTTGCACTCATTGCAAAAAGTTATACATTGGTGACACAGGAAGACGACTTGTTGACCGAATACGAGAACACCTTCGCGACGTAGAAAGAAATGACAAGGACGCATCCAAACCAGTTGCAATACACTTTAATCTCCCTAATCATTCTAAAAAGCACATGGCAGTTTGTTGTCTTTCCCTACATCTAGCCATTGATTGAGCTTTTACCGATTCACACGTGTGAGCAGGGAACGCAAATGCGAGCTCAAGAAAATGAAAATTTGTTTATTACTTGCGTTGACGCTTGCGTTTGCATCTACATTTGCGTTGGGTTGGTTCCCACGAGCAATTATTCCTTTCATTTGCATTTGCGTTTGCGTTTTTATGTGATTGATTGACCGAGCGAGGTGTGGGTACTAATCCTACTACCCTCTTAGGTTCTTAATTTAACTTTTCAGAGCCGGCCCAGTACAGATATTACACGTACTTCAAATCGTGTAAGAGCCTAAGTCGATGCGTCAGTTTCGAACTTAAGAACATCTCGGATAAATGGTTGGGAAGTACGAAGGATGCTTTAATTTGATGTGTTCAGGCAGCGAGTATTTGTTTTGCTAAAAAAGATTTTGTGCCATCAGTTTTTGCGTTCTTTCAAAGTATACTCAAGGACGGAGAACTGAATTGAGGAAAAGGGTCGAACTTATTTTTGCAATAGCGGCGGCATAAAGGTTCAGCTTGCATAAACCAATACCCTGTTTTTTCATTCAGACCGTTGTTATCGTCACTGACAATCCTGGCAACTGGTTGAGATAAAAATTGCAATTCTGATGTTAGCTGACAAGCCCAATCCGAATCAACTAACACCTTGCAGCAAGAGTCGCCATAATTAGTGACTACTGAAGTTGACACACAGCCCCCTGAAACCCCGCCTCTTCTTATCTGTAAGCTGAAAAAATTGCTCCTATCTTAATATTTTAAACTTTTTGGCTCTTAAATTCTCGCAAAACTGCACCCAAACTAAGAACGTTTTGCAATGGTTTTGAAAAATCCAGGTCCTGAGGATTCCAGAGGGTATACTGGTAAACCGTAATTTTTCCAAAGTTGTGTTTATTGAGTCAGGTTGAAATTAAGAATTTGTTCATGCTTAGCGTGCGTACATCGAGTTATGGATGCACGCGGAAAGTTTGGAGAGCACGAAAAATGCGTAAGAGTAGCTCGAGGCGCAGCCGAGAGCAACTTTAGCTTTTTGAGTGCTCTCCAAACTTCCCAGGTGCATCCATAACTCGATGTACGTACAGCTAAAAGCATGAGCAAATTCTTTTATACCAGAGCGACAACAAGGATCTGCGCGAAGAAGCCTTTTATTAGAAATTCTCACTACGCACAAAAAAAGTAAACAAACGTCCCTATTGCCTGGTCAAAAACACGCCACATTTTATACTTTGGTTTGACCGATAACTGTGGATGAAACGCTCAAAATTTACGGGGAAAATGGAGAAAATCAAAGCCAGATGAATTCAAGTGTCACTAAAAAATGTTTTAAAAGTCAAAGACCCGAAGTTATCAAGGGTTTTGATCGTTCAAAATAATGTTTACCCCTCCGACAAGTTTGTGAAACGTGCAACTTGCGAGTTTTTTTCGGCTTTATTTTTGTTGCTTGTTGGATCAGGACCTAAAAGGTCAATGCCGATAGAAAAATTGGGCAGTTCTTCGCTGATTTCTTTCATATTTCAAAGAGAAGGGAAACTGCACTGCAGCTTAACAGGACGAAAACCCTGAAGCCAGGTAAAAAAATTATCACGTCATCTTATTTACGCACGGGCGTGCGTTAATAAAGATTTTATTCATAGAGGCTCAGTAGGACTTACATAGCGCAAGCACGCGCACTATGTTATAATATTTTTGTTTTATCGGTGATCCACCCATACATGGAGACTTCATAAAAACGAAAAAAAGCAAACAAAAAATAGATGAAAAAAAGAAAAGGAGAAATTCGGGTATCTTAACACTCGCTATCTTCTTTTTAACCCTTTAACTCCCCGACCTGATTGTTAATTCTCCCCTCTACCTGCTACCCATTTCCTTGTAAATTTAGTTCTGAGAATTTTGTGTTAGATCAAGTTAACAACTTCTACCTGGTAAGTTGGAATATTTTCATTACCTGTTTGCTAGATAATGTAGGTATATTATAGGGGGAAGTTTCATGTTGATCACTTTTGGGAGTGAAATGGTTAAGTAAGAAACTTTATTCCGGCTTTAATCGTCTTGATTTTAAATTCAACTTTTGAACCGTCGCTAATTTATTGTAGATCACGTGATGAAATATTTGATTAACGATGGAAAACAATGAATCGTGCGAAATGAAGATTACGGTACTATTTCAACGTTATCAGTAAGAGCAAAATGCCTTAACATCGCTGTGGATCAGTTATCCAGTCTGTTGTTAGCTCGATAATAAATGTATCGCTGGTATCCATAACAATGAAGTGAACAAAGAACTTAGTGATATGGCATCTGTAGCACTTTCATTTGCGCGACGAAGTGAAACATTCAATATGACGTTTAGTTTGTTTACATGTAGTGTGAAATTTTAAAGACTGTAAGTTTTTATCAAAAATTCATTCACTTTACCGAAATAAATCCATCAACGTGGGTTAACTCACAAGTAGCGTAGAACGAAGAAATATCTCAAGCAAAGCATAAACTGTTGGAATATTTACGGCGATTTTTATTTCATGGTTATTTTTAAAGCAGGTTTATTCCACAGCTATTCTAGTTACCCTGCATGGGCGGACGACCTCTTATCAAATTGTTTTTCTTACTGAAACTAATTACCGCAGTAAAACAATGTTTTTAAGGTTTGCATTTAACAACAGTTTTTTATCTTTTGATGTCAAAAGATTTCCTCGACCACTTTATCGTTGCGTTTTATTGCGTTTGGCAGAAAACAAGAGGGAAAAATCATTAAACGAGGCAGAAAATTTAGCCACATTTAAATAGGCCGTCTTAAGTTTCAAAACGGCTGATTAGTTCAGATGAGGAGTTTCTAGTAAAGCCATCAATAGACGAGACTTACAGTGTATTAGATCAGCTACTTCAGTACAAAGAATATCAATGTTGATAAAAAAAGAGCAAATTATCTTGCCGAAATTAAAATCTTCCTGTACATTTCACATGAAATGCTTTAAGAAACATTCCGTCCATAGGCTTCGTTTTATGGGCAACTGGGTTTATGATGTCTACTTTTCGGATTGAATGGCAACAGAAGTAAGACTCCAGCAGGTTTAAAGAATTGAAGTGTGTGATCAACAAAAGTGTTTAAATGAGCGTCTATGTTACTAGTCTAAACAAGGTTGTGACGTTCCAAACATGTTTGTATTTTTAAGAAATATACTTTACAAAAGCAATGGAGGACTCTTTGGCGAGTTTCCAAAAGTTAATCGAAACCGGCCAGGGTGAATGATCGTGGATTGAGAGAGTACTCCATAGTTCTGCATTTCCATTTTAAATAACTCCTATTATCGTTCTCCCCCACCCCCCACCCCATTCGAGAGAAAGTAAGGCAATATAATCATAATTCCTCACTTGAATTGCCTCATTATATATATATTTCCATACGTTTAAAATACAGCCTTCAAAAGTTTGGATTCGTTTATGTAAATTATGCAAATGAACACAAAAACTCCGGGACAAAATCGTGTCAAACAAAACAAAGACTGTAGGAGCCAAAAACACCTTAAAACACCATGCTTGAAATATCGCGTACTGTCTTTGGATATTATATGATCTGGGATCTGCAATATGGTTAAGCGATACACTCCAATCTCTGAATCGAGGTCTGGCTGAGCGTAGACGAGAAGACCCATATGAGAGTTGACTAATGATAGAAACGGTAGAAACATCTGAACGACTAGAATGAAAAGCAATCCATTTTGTCGCTTTTAGAAAACTAAACAGCGATACAAGTGCAACGATTAGTGAGCTTCCTTTCAGTTCTCTTTCTCTCTGAGTGGAAAAAAAGTAATCGAGGATGATGACTGAGATAGCCTAGCCAGCAACTGCACAGATAACTAAGAGAGAAATGAGATAGAATGGGGAACACATGATAGGGTCTCAAAAATAAACGCATAACTGCAGCTGCTTGCCATCAGAGGTATAAGAACCACCACTTTGAATGTAGTCGATAACCAAATTATAAATATTGGTGGGTTTTATTGCTACAGGGAAAGGCAGAATGTAGAGTTTTCAAATGGCAAGTATCAAAAATCGGAATCATCATGAGGAGAGAGTACTATCTTTATCAACCGGAGTTGGAGTTAAATTAAATACAAATGCAGCGGTAGATCAAAAGAAATAAACGTCGCCGTGTTATTTTATTTTCTAAAGTTTTGTCGGCTGGATCATTTTTCCCGTTTAATATTATATATTCTTAGGTACCAAGCAACAGCTTTTAAAAAATTAAAATCTATGATCAAGGATATAGCTCATCTCTGATAGTATTTTGCAGTTTGACCACGATAGAGTAACGGACTTGGTCCAAATTAACGCAAATCAGGTGTATGCTTCCATACAAAATTCGGTTCAGCTGCACTAAAATTAACATACCCTAATTACTTCCTTTATGATCCCGCCTGTGAGACAGTAAACGTGAGGCTGTCAGTAAATGTCTTATTCATGAGAATATTTTTAACTTAAGATATGAGATTACAACTGTATTAGTTTCAAAAAATTACACCGTCGAATTTATGACGGTACTCTTGAAGTTCTGTTCAGTAGGTTTGCTTTACTTATGACCTACCTTACAAGAAAATAAAGTCTTTAATTAAGAAATTATTACATTACATGATAAAGTTGGTGATTAAGTGTTGACTGTAAGAAAACCTTTACGGGCCTAATTATGACTAATTATTTTAGCTTTATACCTTATCCCTACAAACTGGGTCTCATTCGCACTCTTGTTGATAGAGCCTACAAGATCAACAACACATGGTTGGGTTTCCACGAAGACACCTAGAAACTCACTGAAATCCTTAAAAAGAATCTTTTTCCAGCCAATCTGGTTGAAAGGGTTGTCAATCGGTACCTCACGCTCACCGTGATGAGTGCGATCCCCCGGTCTCCGTTTCAGACACTACTACAAACTTTTATTTTAAATTACCTCACATTGGCTCTTTTTCTTTTGTCACGCAAAAAAGGGTTCGCCAATTTACTAAGTGTTATTGTAACAACATCGATGTAAAGTTAGCTTTTTCATCTTTTAAAATAGCGATATGTTTGGGGTGAAAGACCCTATCCCTCGTGGGCTCCGTACGTGTGTGGTTTACAAGTTTTTATGTGAGGGCTCTAACGCCTGCTATTTCAGCGAAACCCCTCGCCATTTATCCACACGCTTACAAGAGCACTTGATAGGACCTCTCACATTTCAGACATTTACATGATTCTCCACAATGTCGCACTCTTTGTTCTGAGGATTGTCTTAACACCTTAGATCACGCTGCCACAACTTTTCAACTTAAAATCAAAGAAAAAATTATCACCAAATGAAAAATCGACTCAAGAAGTTCAAGTTTAAGGAAAAAAAGAAAATATTGTGAACCGAAATTAAAAAAATTTAAAATATGCCTCGTATTTCAATTTTGAAATGTTTTCTAAGCCAGTTAAATTTCCTTCTTTAGTGATATAACTTCTCCTATAAACACCAAAAGCTTTCAAAACTGCATTCAAGGTTTCTAGAAACTATTCATCTTCATTTATTTGATATTCAGATATTGATCCTCCAAAAGAAGCTGTTTTGCCGGCGATTTGGGTTCACATAGATACGGAACTTTCTTTGAATTAACGACGTACAGGTGTAATGTAGCTTACTCTTTGCTCTTGTTCAGTTGCAGTCAAAACG
The DNA here is from genome assembly GCF_964200805.1 of Pocillopora damicornis. NCBI lineage: Eukaryota > Metazoa > Cnidaria > Anthozoa > Scleractinia > Pocilloporidae > Pocillopora > Pocillopora damicornis. The sequence continues at coordinate 20,096,033 of NC_142678.1, forward strand.
TCTTACGACATTTATAGATGTCATATGTCACACATTTGGAAAGCTAATTTCGAGTCTTGATAGTGGTGTGTTTATTCTCTATCACTATTCCTTGGCTTGTTGTTTTCTTATTCATTCTGAAAACCGCCTGTGGTCAAATTTTTAGAGGATCGAGGTACTTCGATATTAGTGAGGTATGTTAGTAAAATTTAATTCGTTTACAAACTCTAGTTTTGGGGAGAGGAGGTAAAGCGAGTTAAAATGGGTGGAGAGAAGTTATGGAAAATCCTCTGTAAGCCTGTGGAAAATTTGAGAATTTTGGTTTTGTTTCCTTCTTTTAATGCTTGTGAAACGGTTGAGGATTTTGAGACCTTGCGAAAAGCTTGTTCCTTCGTTACACGTTCGTGACGAGACGATGAAAAGATCTTCCTGTTTCATTACCGAGTACAACATTTATCATGTTGAAGAGAGGACTTGATCCCCTCTTGCTATCTTTGTTATCGTATTACAGCATGTGGAAAAGTTTTTAGAATGTTAGATTGTTTCTTTTGATGCCTATAAATGATGATGCTTACCACCCTTACTTCTGCTTCAATGACATAGTTTTTCCCGTAAAAACCAAAAGCTTTCAAACCATCATTCAAGGATCTTAGAAACTATTTATTTCCACTCGTTTGATGTGCTTATGTTGATTCTCTATATTTAGCTGTTTTGTAGGTGGATTTACGACGATACAGGACTTTAAACACATTAAAAATCGCGAAGTTCAGGCGGATACTTTTATCTGTAATGCCTGTTTAGCTGCTCTAAAAACGTCGTTTTCCTTTCAGCTATTATCTGTCAATCATTCGGAAAGACTAAATTGGAGTTCTAAAAGTTATAAGTTTAGTCTGCATCGCATTCTTCCTCAGCATGCTGCTTTCTTTTCCATTTGAAAACTGCCCTTTCTGCATTTGACTTAAACTCCATTCGTTAAAGGATAGAAACACTTTTTATTCTTAAGATTGGTTTACAAATTCTACCATCGGTGAGATTAGCAAAACTGAATCAATATAGACGGAAATATGTCATTGATAATCTTTATAATCGTAACGGGACAAGAAAGATATCTTTCTCACGCTTGTTGCTTATGATATTGACAAAGGAAGAAATTTATCCAAAGCGAGAAAGGACAATGATTAAACTTCTGAGTGTGGCAAATAAAACATAAGAGATGTTTTTGCTGTTAAAAATGTTATTTATATTTCACCGTACCTACAGTTAATTTTTTAAGGCGGCATCAACAACAACCGTATTTCTAATAGCAGCTCTGAGGAGAGGAGCAGGTCATTCTACTGTATTTCCGGAAGATTTATAAATGTTTTTGTTGTCTTCTTTTTTTGGAGGCTATAAGTTTTCTTCTGAGAAAGCAATTCGTTTTCATCGAAAAAAAAAAAAAAAAAAGGAAGAGGTTGATCATGATTAAATTTCCGGATATGAATCGCGCATAAAGAAACATGAGGATCAGTTTAAGTCGACGGTCGAAACTTAGTTGGTCAAAACACGTCAAAAAACATGAGAACCAATATTTGATATATTTCTTTATTGAGAATATTGATTTCATATTTCATTTTATCTCAAATTGCACTGTTTTCTGTTATTTTCATAGCAGCTAACAGAGCTCAGAGGAAATGGGGTCTTTTTACTCAGCTTCGCAGTGTATTCCATGGCTTGTGGTCCTCATCATCGAATGTCTGGCCATTGTAATCCTTAATATCATCACCATTGTTGTCTTTGTGAAGAAGAAGCGTCAGCTACAGCGGCGGAGTACATATTTAATCATCCATCTGGCGATAGTCGATCTCTTAGTGGGCGCATTCTCTGGGCCGCTACAGATTAAATACAGAATGGCGTTGTACTGTCCGCTTTGGAAGTTCAGACGAGATACTGTTTGGTCTTATCGTTTATATTTTGCATTTTTACATTTATTCTCGTTCGCCTCCTTTACAAATCTTATTGTCATTTCCTTAGAACGGCTACACGCAACATTTTGTCCATTCAGGCATCGCTTTGTGAGCAAATGGGTTTATAGAGCCATAATTATTGTCATTTGGTTAATACCTATTTGTAGAGAAGTCGCTCAAATTTTCTTACGGGAAATTGCTGATCTACTGGTAATTAATACTTACTTGTATCTCCCATTTTATACAGTTTATCTGTTTGTTATCTGTGTATCTTACATCCTCATTATTTTCAAAGTACGATGTAGTCGTCATCCTCAATTCCATTCTAGGTCCAAAAGAGAAAGAAAACTGACAGGTACTGCGCTTATCGTCTCACTTGTATCTTTACTTTGTTTTCTACCAGCGATGATATATCTAGTGTGTCTTCACCTTTCCTTCACTTGTTTTATGAATGTTCATATTTATATGGCTGTGTCAGTTTTATTTTTAGGCAATTCACTTGTAAATCCTATAATTTACTCTCTTCGGATGCCAGGATTCAGAGAAGGTTTATTACAACTAGTGTAGAGGGTCCCAGACCTTTCTCGTATCGCCCCGGCAAACCTGCCACTTCGAAACCTTAGTAGAGCGTAGATTGATGGTAGGAAAACTATATATAAAAGTTTTCTTTTAAATAACTTAAACTTCTTAGCCGAGTAACATGCATTTCCATTTCATTTTTTGGTGATATGAGAGTAGACTCGAAGGATAGAAACGGTACAAACATCTAAATGATTAAAGTGAAAAGCGATGCATCTTGTTGCTTCTAGAAAACTACACAACGATATAAGTGGAACGATTAGTGAGCTTCCGGTCAGTTAGGTTTTTCTTTGTGTGGAACGAAAAATCATCGAGGAATCTTCAAATAGCCAGTATAAAAAAATCTGAATTATTATGAGGAGAGAATACTTTCTTTTCCCATTGGAGTTACTCTTAAATTAAGTAAAAACGCACCGATAGATCTAAAGAAATAAATGTCACCGTGTTATTCTATTTTTAAAAGTTTTGTCGGCTGGGTCACTTTTCCTCTTTAATATTTTATATTGTCAGGTACTAACCGACAGCTTTTAAAGATTCAACTTTAGGATCTAGGAAATAGCTCATTTCCGATAGTATTTTGCAGTTTATCATGATGTACGATAAAGTAGAGAGCTTCGTCCAAATTAATTCAATACAGTGTGTGTACGCTTTCATCCAAAATTTCGGTTCAGCTGCACTCAACTTAATATGCTCTAATTACGATCCCGCCTGTGGGACAGTGAAACGCAAGGCTGTCAATAAATGTCTTACTCATGAAAGTATTTTTAATTTAAGATATGACATTACAACTGTATTAGTTTTAAAATAATAAGACTGTCTAATTTATGATTACACTTTTGAAGTCTTGTCCAGTATGTTTGCTTTACTTATGACCTACCTTGTAAGAGAATAAAGTCTTTAATTGAGAAATTATTACCAACTTTCAACAAAGCAATCTTTATGTAACTCCATACTATAGATGCACTGTCTTTATCACCGCTTTAAAGATTTCTGTTCGTAAAACTTCTACCCATTTATCTTGCGAATACATGACTGAAAATAACATCCACAGCTGTAATTAATAACCTGAGTTAAGTTAGGCAATTTCTTGAACTGAATATAATAAGGAACCAAGTTTACAGAAGAAGTTTATTTTTAATAAAAGAAAATGACTAGTTCAGTGCAGATTTAAGAATGTAAAATCGATCAGAGAAGTTTTTTTAAAGGAAAAGAGAGAATTTTGTGGACCACTCATAAGTACTAACACTAAAAAATGCCTCGTATTTGAGTTTTGAAATGTTTTCTCAGCCACTTAAATTGCCTTCTTCTGTGAAATAACTGCTCCTGTAAACACCAAAAGCTTTTAACATTCCATTCAAGGTTTCTAGAAACTATTCCTCTCCATTCATTTAATATTCAGGTATAAATTCTCCAGACAAAGCTGTTTTGCCGGCGATTTGGGTTCACTTCGAGACGGAACTTTCTTTTAATTAACGACGTACAGGTGTAATTTAGCTTACCTATTGTTCCCATTCATGATGAGTTTTTTTATTCCTAAATTTGTTATTTATTTGTTAATGAAACATCCATGGGATTTGAGGGTAGACACCACCAAGGCAAACACATCATCGACGGGAAATTACCAGTCAACGGAACGTGCACTTACTATAAATGATTCAGTTCATGTTGGTTGGTCATCTCAAGAAGAGAATTATTTTTTCTAATGAAACAAACATGGCTTTTTCATCACAATTGTACATGGTTTACGTTATATTAAATCTACAAAGGAAAAAATATGAACGATCGAGACAATTAAATTTTATTATTTCGCGATTCATACTCAAAATTAGTTTGTTATAAGATAAAAACGCACAGTCTAAAATGAACCAACACCCTAAGAGAGATAGAACCAAATTAAAAAAGGAAAGGTTCTGCCTTCAGATAACAACAGCCCAAGTAGGACTACCCGTGGGAAACAGAACCAGGTGAAAAATAGGAAAGGTTCTTCCCTCCGATAACAAAAGCTCAAATAGGACTGACTACCCAAGAGAGAAAGAACTAGTTGAACCGGGTGACAAAATCGGGGACTAAAAGTTTAAAAAAAATGAAGATTCTTCCCTCACGGAGATAAGACAATTAGTTAAGGACTGACGAGCTCTTGCATCTTCCGTCTTAGAGGGACGTTGTCGATTCTCTCCAAAACGTCTTACAGAGATTGAATACTTGGGCTTCAAGAGAATCAGAAACTGGCATTTTTGTCGCGAGTTTTATAATGACTTTTTATAATGAGTTTACCGCTTTTGGTTTGTACAGTCACACAGAAAGTAAAATTCCAGTTCAGACAAGTGTGATATGTAGTTGAAAAGGATCAAATAAAGAGTAATATTGAGTTTATCAATTTTTTTGACGAACCGCTCCGTACTTTTTCCGTTGCCCAGACTTTCACCTTTGCAAAATCACTCAGTAGTTGAAACTCAAGCTCGGACAAGTGACGAAATGGAAGAGGGTCATACGTCAAAAAAAATATTCAAAAAAATTAATAGATAATATTGATAATAAAAAAACAGATACATGTTTTCAGGGTTGAGGAGAGCACGTGGGTCCATCGTGCATTTAACAATTGCGATCGCGAGCTTTTCGAAAAGCTCTAAGAAGGTGTCACTTTATTTTTGGCAATGGACGGGAGAAATGGACGATAATTAAATCCCTGAAACATCCACACAATGGAAAATAAAAATAGAATTTTAACCATGCACTAAATATTTTCCCTTCAGATCAAATGAATGTTTAGGCAGCTTTCAAAAACTGCTCTGTCACTTGTTTTCAGGGTAACTATCCCATCAAAAGCATGGAAAGACGGCTATGCGTGTTTTATGCGACGCGTATCTTGTCAACGAAAAAGTGGTACTCAGCAGTTATCGAGATCAGGCCCAAACAGGTAAACTCGTAATTGCCAGAAAAGGTTACATAGAAACTGAGAGTATTCGCCCCCTGGTTCGCGCAGGCGAGTGACAGATCTCTTGCGCGCGTGTTTTCACGAACAAAGATGTGCCAGAGAGAATGTCGTTACTCATTTGCAGCGCTAGCATTGGACACAAAATTTACGTACTTTCTACGGCAGTCCTTGCTGGAGCGTGACCACTGACCGCCTGTCCATTCTCAGAGAGAGCAGAACCGGTTAGGCCATAGCATTACCAAGCAGCGTAATGACGGAGTTAATATCTCATTTAAAACATAAACTGTTGGAAGGCAAGAATGAAAGAAATAACCGGCAGCGACAACCACTTTCGTTGCTTCCTTTCGAATTAGATTTCTGATCGAGGTTCTCGCTATTCTTCGATATGAACAGTAAGAAAAATTCTGGAACGAACATCAACTAAGTTATGCTTATATTTACCTGGGAAAAGTCGTCTTTCACAACGGTGTATGAGTAAACAATTCATCTCCTTAACCCCTCAGATTCAACAACATCAACATAGTGTCTCCGCCCCGCAATATCAAGACACTCCGAGGAAGACTGGTAACGAAAGGCTGTATCGGTCCATCAGGAAAGTTTGATGAAGCACTCAACTGTTACAGACCATTTCTAACATTTATGAGCGGAAAAATAGAAGGATTTGATATATCAGTGCGCAGCTCTGTGATAACAGCCCTGATATTCTTATCGAAAGGATATTACCTCAGTCCTAGACTCGTTAGAAGTTTGTAATTACATTTATTTAGTTAGTGCATGCTGTTGGTCAAGAACACTAACGACGTAAACTTAAAACCCTGCAAATATTTTCCCGTGAGCCTTATAGCTTTGGAATTTCCTTTTCTTCTTTTCACTGATATATTATGTAGTCGGCATTTGTCATGCTAGAGAAATATATGTATATTTATATCAACGAAAGAAACCTCAGCTAAGTATTGAATCTTCGATGAGACTTTTCGGTATATGCAAGTAAATTTCTGAAATTGTCGTGATATTGAAAGTAATTAATCTTCGTATGTCTAATTTCATTTTTATGCTCCAGGTCTGATATCCGGCCCATGTAAAGGCACAAAGGCCCTTACAGGCCTCTCTACGTTTCATGGGGATCTAGAACATAATGACATTATCATTAACTCGCTATTAAGGTTCCAAGGGGTATGACATTGACGGTAGTTTTTATGTCAGGATTATTTTTTATGCAGGTTTCATGCCGATGCTATTCGGGTTATCCTGCTGGGTGGACGACTTCTTATCAAATTGTTTTATTACGGACAACTAACTAGTTAACCGATATTTTTAAAATTTGCATTTTACGAGCGTTTTTCATCGTATGTTGTCAAAAGATTTCCTCGACCACTTTATCGTTGCCTTGTATTGCGTTTGGTGGAAACAGGAGGGAAAAATCATTAAATGAGGCAAAAAAATGTTGCCATTGCAACCACATATATAAATAGGGAGTCTGAAGTTAAAAAAAGGCTGATTAGTTCAAAAAAGAAATTTCTAACAAAACCATCAATATACGAGTCTTATAGTTCAGTGTATTAGATCAGGTAATTCCGAGCAAAGAATATCAATGTTGTTAAAAAAGAGCAAATTCTCTTCTTTTTATGGAATATTTTTCTTCTTTTTATGGGCAACTGGGTTTATGATGTCTACGTTTCGGATTGATTGACAAACAGATGTAAGACTCCTGCAGTTTTCAAGAATTGAAGTGCGTGATCAATAGAAGTGTTTAGATGAGAGTTTATGTTTACAGTCTAAACACGGTCTAAACACGGTTGTGTTGTTATATACACGTGTGTATTGTTAAGAAATATACTTTACAAAAGCAATGAAGAACTTCTTACTAAGTTTCCACAAGTTCATCGAAACCGGCCAGGGTGAGCGATCGTGCATTGAAAGAGTACTCCAAAGTTCTGCATTTCCGGCTTAAATAACTCCTTTACTCACATAAACTGCGGTGTTATACGGGGATTCCGGCCCCGAGAAAAGCCGTAACAACACACGTGAAGAAACATCGTATTTTTTCACGTGTGTTGATATAGCTAATCAGCTGCTTATACGTTACTCGCCTTTGGCGCCACTCGGTCAGGTTGATGAATGAACGGCAAAGCCTTCACGATTCTCATTACAAGTTGTTTGTTAGAGCTTTCTTGAATTATGGTGGCTAAAACACTAAAAAATCCGTATCGCTGACAGACAATGAGGTTCAAACTTTCTTAGAAGGGGAAGAAAACCAATATACTAATAGAAAAACCGAAAGTTGCATATTCAGTGGCTTTGGTGTCAGCATTTCTCTCGGCTGAGAATGAAAATCGACAACTGGAATGTTTGCCACTGGCCGATTTTGGCCGTTTACCTGTAAGACCTCTTCTGTCGGAAAGGAGAAAGTCAATGAATGAGAATTTTGTAAATTGAAAATTACGACCATTGTTGTTTTTGTAATCATGATTCAACGCATTTTTCCATCTTAAGAGTCAGCGCCAAGGCACTCTACGATTGTTATTCGAGGATTGTTGATTCACCTATTTTCATTCCTTAATGAAGTCGGCTTTTCTTCCTAGTAAAGGGCTATTGTGTTTCTATGATAAACAAAATAAAACATGGTTGCTTGTAGATGTGGAATTTCTCTTCTCGTGCTCAACTCGAAGAGAGATTCCATATCTACGTGCGCCCATGTATTATTCTCTATTTATCACGCTCCCCCACTCCCCACCCCATTCTAGAGAAAGTAAGGCTGCAATATAATCATAATTCCTCACTTGAATTGCCTAATTATGTATGTATATTTTCGTACGTTTAAAATACGGCCTTCAAAAGTTTGGATTCGTCTATGTAAATTATGTAAATGAACACAAAAACTTCGGGACAAATCGTCTCAAACGAAAGAAAGACTGTAGGAGCCAAAAACACCTTCAAGCACTTCGCTTTGAATATCGCGTACTGTCTTTGGATTTTATATGATCTGGGATCTGCAATATGGTTAGGCGATACGCTCCAGTCTCCGAATCGAGTTCTGGCTGAACGTAGACGAGTAGACTCATATAAGAGTTGCAATTGACTAACGATAGAAACATCTAAGCGACTAGAATGAAAAGCAATGCATTTTGTCGCTTTTAGAAAACTCAATAGCGATACAAGTGCAACAATTAGTGAGCTTCCATTCAGTTTACTTTCTCTCTGAGTGAAAAAAAAATAATCGAGGATGATGACTGAGATACCCTAACCAGCAACTGCACAGATAACTAAGAGGGAAATTAGATAGAATGGGGAACACTCGATAGGGTCTCAAAAATAAACACATAACTGCAGCTGCTTGCCATCAGAGGTATAAGAACCACCACTTTGAATGTAATCGATAACCAAATTATAAATATTGGTGGGTTTTATTGCTGCGGGGAAAGGCAGAACATCGAGTTTTCAAATGGCAAGTATCAAAAATCGGAATCATCAGGAGGAGAGAAGACTACCTTTATCAATCGGAGTTGGAGTTAAATTAAATACAAATGCAGCGGTAGATCAAAAGAAATAAACGTCGCCGTGTTATTTTATTTTCTAAAGTTTTGTCGGCTGGATCATTTTTCCCGTTTAATATTATATATACTTAGGTACTAAGCAACAGCTTTTAAAAAATTAAACTCTACGATCAAGGATATAGCTCATCTCTGATAGTATTTTGCAGTTTGACCACGATAGAATAACGGACTTGGTCCAAATTAACGCAAATCAGGTGTATGCTTCCATACAAAATTCGGTTCAGCTGCAGTCAAATTAACATACCCTAATTACTTCCTTTATGATCCCGCCTGTGAGATAGTGAACGTGAGGCTGTCAATAAATGTCTTATTCATGAGAATATTTTTAGTTTAAGATATGAGATTACAACTGTATTAGTTTCAAAAAATTACACCGTCGAATTTATGACGGTACTCTTGAAGTTCTGTTCAGTAGCTTTGCTTTACTTATGACCTACCTTGCAAGAAAATAAAGTCTTTAATTAAGAAATTATTACATTAACATGATAAAGTTGGTGATTAAGTGTTGACTGTAAGAAAACCTTTACGGGCCTGTTGACTAATTATTTTAGCTTTATACCTTATCCCTACAAACTGGGTCTCATTCGCATACTTGTTGATAGAGCCTACAAGATCAACAACACATGGTTGGGTTTCCACGAAGACATCTAGAAACTCACTTAAATCCTTAAAAAGAATTTTTTTCCAGCCAATCTGGTTCAAGGGTTGTCAATCGGTACCTCACGCTCACCGTGATGAGTGCGATCCCCCGGTCTCCGTTTCAGACACTACTACAAACTTTTGTTTTAAATTACCTTACATTGGCTCTTTTTCTTTTGTCACGCAAAAAAGGGTTCGCCAATTTGCTAAGTGTTATTGTAACAACATCGATGTAAAGTTAGCTTTTTTCATCTTTTAAAATAGGCGATATGTTTGGGGTGAAAGACCCTATCCCTCGTGGGCTCCGTACGTGTGTGGTTTACAAGTTTTTATGTGAGGGCTCTAAAGCCTGATATGTCGGCGAAACCCCTCGACATTTATCCATACGCGTACAAGAGCACTTGATAGGACCTCTCACATTTTCAGACATTTACATGATTCTCCACAATGTCGCACTCTTTGTTCTGATGAGTGTCTTAACACCTTAGATCACGCTGCCACAACTTTTCAACTTAAAATCAAAGAAAAAATGATCACCAAATGAAAAATCGACTCAAGAAGTTTTTTAAGGAAAAAAAGAAAATATTGTGAACCGAAATTAAAAAAATGTAAAATATGCCTCGTATTTCAATTTTGAAATGTTTTCTAAGCCAGTTAAATTTCCTTCTTTAGTGATATAACTTCTGCTATAAACACCAAAAGCTTTCAAAACTGCATTAAAGGTTTCTAGAAACTATTCATCTCCATTTATTTGATATTCAGATATTGATTCTCCAGAAGAAGCTGTTTTGCCGGCGATTTGGGTTCACATAGATACGGAACTTTCTTTGAATTAACGACGTACAGGTGTAGTGTAGCTTACCTGTTGTTCCTGTTCAGTTGCAGTCAAAACGTCTTACGACATCTATAGATATCATATGTCACACATTTGGAAAGCTAATTTCGAGTCTTGATAGTGGTGTGTTTATTCTCTATCTCTATTCCTTGGCTTGTTGTTTTCTTATTCATTCTGAAAACCGCCTTTGGTCAAATTTTTAGAGGATCGAGGTACTTCGTTATTAGTGAAGTATGTTAGTAAAATTTAATTCGTTTACAAACTCTAGTTTTGGGGAGAGGAGGTAAAGCGAGTTAAAATGGGTGGAGAGAAGTTATGGAAAATCCTCTGTAAGCCTGTGGAAAATTTTAGAATTTTAGTTTTGTTTCCTTCTTTTAATGCTTATGAAACGGTTGAGGATTTTGAGACCTTGCGAAAAGCTTGTTCCTTCGTTACACGTTCGTGACGAGACCATGAAAAGATCTTCCTGTTTCATTACCGAGTACAACATTTATCATGTTGAAGAGAGGACTTGATCTCCTCTTGCCATCTTTGTTATCGTATTACAGCATGTGGAAAAGTTTTTAGAATGTTAGATTGTTTCTTTTGATGCCTATAAATGATGATGCTTACCTCCCTTACTTCTGCTTTAATGACATAATTTTTCCCGTAAAAACCAAAAGCTTATTATTTAACTATTTATTTCCACTCGTTTGATGTGCTTATGTTGATTCTCTATATTTAGCTGTTTTGTAGGTGGATTTACGACGATACAGGACTTTAAACACGCTAAAAATCGCGAAGTTCAGGCGGATACTTTTATCTGTAATGCCTGTTTAGCTGCTCTAAAAACGTCGTTTTACTTTCAGCTATTATCTGTCAATCATTCGGAAAAACTAAATTAGAGTTCTAATAGTGATAAGTTTAGTCTGCATTGCACTCTTCCTCAGCATGCTGCTTTCTTTTCTTTGTGAAAACCGCCCTTTCTGCATTTGATTTAAACTCCATTCGTTAAAGGATAGAAACACTTTCGCTATCAGTGAGGCACGTTCAAAATATTCTTAAGATTGGTTTGCAAATTCTACCTTCGGTGAGATGAGCAAAACTGAATCAATATAGACGGAAATATGTCATTGATAATCTTTATAATCGTAACGGGACGAGAAAGATATCTTTCTCCAGTTTGTTGCTTATGATATTGACAAAGGAAGAAATTTATCCAAAGCGAGAAAGGACAATGATTAAACTTCTGAGTGTGGCAAATAAAACATAAGAGATGTTTTTGCTGTTAAAAATGTTATTTATATTTCTCCGTACCTACAGTTAATTTTTTAAGGCGGCATCAACAACAACCGTATTTCTAATAGCAGCTCTGAGGAGAGGAGCAGGTCATTCTACTGTATTTCCGGAAGATTTATAAATGTTTTTGTTGTCTTCTTTTTTTGGAGGCTATAAGTTTTCTACTGAGAAAGCAATTCGTTTTCATCGAAAAAAAAAAAAAAAAAGGAAGAGGCTGATCATGATTAAATTTCCGGATATGAATCTCGCATAAAGAAACATGAGGATCAGTTTAAGTCGACGGTCGAAACTTAGTTGGTCAAAACACGTCAAAAAACATGAAAACCAATATTTGATGTATTTCTTTATTGAGAATATTGATTTCATATTTCATTTTATCTCTAATTGCACTGTTTTCTGTTATTTTCATAGCAGCTAACAGAACTCAGAGGAAATGCAGTCTTTTTACTCAGCTTCGCAGTGTATTCCATGGCTTGTGGTCCTCATCATCGAATGTCTGGCCATTGTCATCCTTAATATCATCACCATTGTTGTCTTTGTGAAGAAGAAGCGTCAGCTACAGCGGCGGAGTACATATTTGATCATCCATCTGGCGATAGTCGATCTTTTAGTGGGCGCAGTCTCTGGGCCGCTACAGATTAAATACAGAATGACGTTGTACTGTCCGCCTTAGAAGTTCAGACGAGATACTATTTGGTCTAATCCTTTATATTTTGCATTTTTACATTTATTCTCGTTCGCCTCCTTTACAAATCTTATTGCCATTTCCTTAGAACGGCTACACGCAACATTTTGTCCATTCAGGCATCGCTTTGTTAGGAAATGGGTTTATAGAGCCATAATTATTGTCATTTGGTTAATACCTATTTGTAGAGAAGTCGCTCAAATTTTCTTATGGGAAATTGCTGATCTACTGGTAATTAATACTTACTTGTATCTCCCATTTTATACAGTTTATCTGTTTGTTATCTGTGTATCTTAAATCCTCATTATTATCAAAGTACGATGTAGTCGTCATCCCCAATTCCATTCTAGGTCCAAAAGAGAAAGAAAACTGACGGGTACTGCGTTTATCGTCTCACTTGTATCTTTACTTTGTTTTCTACCAGCGATGATATATGGAGCGTGTCTTCACCTTTTTATTCACTCGTTTTATGAATGTTCATATTTTTATGGCTGTGTCAGTTTTATGTTTAGGCAATTCACTTGTAAATCCTATAATTTACTCTCTTCGGATGCCAGGATTCAGAGAAGGTTTATTACAACTAGTGTACAGGGTCCCAGATCTTTCTCGTATCGCCCCGGCAAACCTGCCACTTCGAAACCTTAGTAGAGCGTAGATTGATGGTAGGAAAACTATATATAAAAGTTTTCTTTTAAATAACTTAAACTTCTTAGCCGAGTAACACGCATTTCCATTTCATTTTTTGGTGATATGAGAGTAGACTCGAAGGATAGAAACGGTACAAACATCTAAATGATTAAAGTGAAAAGCGATGCATCTTGTTGCTTCTAGAAAACTACACAACGATATAAGTGGAACGATTAGTGAGCTTTCGGTCAGTTAGGTTTTTCTTTGTGTGGAACGAAAAACTCATCGAGGAATCTTCAAATAGCCAGTATAAAAAAATCTGAATTATTATGAGGAGAGAATACTTTCTTTTCCCATTGGAGTTACTCTTAAATTAAGTAAAAACGCACCGATAGATCTAAAGAAATAAATGTCACCGTGTTATTCTATTTTCAAAAGTTTTGTCGGCTGGGTCACTTTTCCTCTTTAATATTTTATATTCTCAGGTACTAACCGACAGCTTTTAAAGATTCAACTTTAGGATCTAGGAAATAGCTCATTTCCGATAGTATTTTGCAGTTTATCATGATGTACGATAAAGTAGAGAGCTTCGTCCAAATTAATTCAATACAGTGTGTGTACGCTTTCATCCAAAATTTCGGTTCAGCTGCACTCAACTTAATATGCTCTAATTACGATCCCGCCTGTGGGACAGTGAAACACAAGGCTGTCAATAAATGTCTTACTCATGAAAGTATTTTTAATTTAAGATATGACATTACAACTGTATTAGTTTTAAAATAATAAGACTGTCTAATTTATGATTACACTTTTGAAGTCTTGTCTAGTATGTTTGCTTTACTTATGACCTACCTTGTAAGAGAATAAAGTCTTTAATTGAGAAATTATTACCAACTTTCAACAAAGCAATCTTTATGTAACTCCATACTATAGATGCACTGTCTTTATCACCGCTTTAAAGATTTCTGTTCGTAAAACTTCTACCCATTTATCTTGCGAATACATAACTGGAAATAACATCCACAGCTGTAATTAATAACCTGAGTTAAGTTAGGCAATTTCTTGAACTGAATATAATAAGGAACCAAGTTTACAGAAGAAGTTTATTTTCAATAAAAGAAAATGACTAGTTCAGTGCAGATATAAGAATGTAAAATCGACCAGAGAAGTTTTTTAAAGGAAAAGAGAGAATTTTGTGGACCACTCATAAGTACTAACGCTAAAAAATGCCTCGTATTTGAGTTTTGAAATGTTTTCTCAGCCACTTAAATTGCCTTCTTCTGTGAAATAACTGCTCCTGTAAACACCAAAAGCTTTTAACATTCCATTCAAGGTTTCTAGAAACTATTCCTCTCCATTCATTTAATATTCAGGTATTAATTCTCCAGATAAAGCTGTTTTGCCGGCGATTTGGGTTCACTTCGAGACGGAACTTTCTTTTAATTAACGACGTACAGGTGTAATTTAGCTTACCTATTGTTCCTATTCATGACGAGTTTTTTATTCCTAAATTTGTTATTTATTTGTTAATGAAACATCCATGGGATTTGAGGGCAGACACCACCAAAGCAAACACATCATCGACGGAAAATTACCAGTCAACGGAACGTGCACTTACTATAAATGATTCAGTTCATGTTGGTTGGTCATCTCAAGAAGAGAATTATTTTTTCTAATGAAACAAACATGGCTTTTTCATCCCAATTGTACATGGTTTACGTTATATTAAATCTGCAAAGGAAAAAATATGAACGATCGAGACAATTAAATTTTATTATTTCGCGATTCATACTCAAAATTAGTTTGTTATAAGATAAAAAACGCACAGTCTAAAATGAACCAACACCCTAAGAGAGATAGAACCAAATTAAAAAAAGAAAAGGTTCTGCCTTCAGATAACAACAGCCCAAGTAGGACTTCCCGTGGGAAACAGAACCAGGTGAAAAATAGGAAAGGTTCTTCCCTCCGATAACAAAAGCCCAAATAGGACTGACTACCCAAGAGAGAAAGAACTAGTTGAACCGGGTGACAAAATCGGGGACTAAAAGTTTAAAAAAAATGAAAGTTCTTCCCTCACGGAGATAAGACAGTTAGTTAAGGACTGACGAGCTCTCGCATCTTCCGTCTTAGAGGGACGTTGTCGATTCTCTCCAAAACGTCTTACAGAGATTGAATATTTGGGCTTCTAGAGAATCAGAAACTGGCATTTTTGTCGCGAGTTTTATAATGACTTAGCGAACGACAAAAAGATACCTATTTCTTTGATCCGCGAGGCGATCAGAACTCAGCTGTTTTGTTGTGAATACATTGGCACCAGTGTCACGCAAGCGTGGGAGCGAGGCACACGATCCGCACGAACAAAATCAATCAACCTTCGGCGTCCGACGAAAAACTTCACTACTGTTGTTTATTCATAATATGTTTTAATACAACGCCTCAAAATTTGGGATTGTTGGGTTGCTTTAGCCCTTCCATAGTGACTACGATGAAAATTAGGCATTTTTGGAGTCTTAACCTTAAAATCGAGTTTAGGAATTGGTCGAAAGAACCTTCTTGGAGAGCGAGGTTTGCGTATACATTACACTTTCTGTTTTGTTCACCTTTCGGGCATAAATCCACCCATTACACAATAGCAGGTTGCTATCCTTTGGTTGAGAAAGATCGAATCTCACATCCGACGGAAGGTTAATTTCTTCTAATCTTTCAGATTTTTAAGATAATTAGCATGGAACATTTGAATTATGACACGAGAGCACTCTCGTGTTCTAAAATCCTCCCAAAAATTTAGGACATGCTTATAGGAGAGCCAGTGTCAGCCAAAGCTCTCAACATTTTCTTTTGTCTCATGAAATACAAAATAACTGAACTCGGACAACCTGTTCTAACCTTTCTTTCACGCACCGCTCAATAATTTTCCGCCTTTTCTTTGTACAGTCACACAGAAAGTAAAATTCCAGTTCAGACAAGTGTGATATGTAGTTGAAAAGGATCAAATAAAGAGTAATATTGAGTTTTTATCAATGTTTTTGACGAACCGCTCCGTACTTTTTCCGTTGCCCAGACTTGCACCTTTGCAAAATTACTCAATAGTTGAAACTCAAGCTCGGGCAATTGACGAAATGGAAGAGGGTCATACGTCAAACAAAATATTTTAAAAAATCAATAAATAATATTGATCATACAAAAACAGATACATGTTTTCAGGGTTGCGAAGAGCACGTGGATCCATCGTGCATTTAACAATCGCGATCGCGAACTTTTCGAAAAGCTCCAAGAAGGTGTCACTTTATTTTTGGCAATGGACGGGAGAAATGGGCGATAATTAAATCCCTGAAACATCCACACAATGGAAAATAAAAATAGAATCTTAATCATGCACTAAATATTTTCCCTAGGTATTTAGGTAGCTTTCAAAAACTGCTCTGTCACTTGTTTTCAGGGTAACTTTCCTGTCAAAAGCATGGAAAGACGGCTATGCGTGTTTTATGCGACGCTTATCTTGTCAACGAAAAAGCGGTACTCAGCAGTTATCGAGATCAGGCCCAAACAGGTAAACTCGTAATTGGCAAAAAAGGTTACATAGAAACTGAAAGTGTTCGCCCCGTGGTTCGCGCAAGCGAGTGACGGATCTCTTGCGCGCGCGTTTTCACGATCAAAGATGTGCCAGAGAGAATGTCGTTACTCATTTGTAGCGCTAGCATTAGACACAAAATTTACGTACTTCCTACGGCAGTCCTTGCTGGAGCGTGACCACTGACTGCCTGTCCATTCTCAGAGAGAGCAGAACCGGTTAGGCCATAAGCAAATTTGTCAGATCTCAAAACTGTTTAAGAGGCGGGGGGAAGGGTTTGTCATAAAAGATGTGTAGTCATAATGTCTCGGTTAATGTATTGTGGGGGTTTGGGAAGGTAATTATCAAGCATGGATCAAACTTTCGAACCATTGCTATCCTTACATAGACCGCATGATGAAATACTTGATTAACAATAAAAAAGCAATTGATCATTCAAAATGAAGATTGCGGAACTATATCAACTTTATCGATCAGTAAGAGTAAAATGCCTTAGCATTGCTGTGGATCAGTTATCCAGTCTGTTGATAGTTCGATACCAAATACATCGCTGGTATCCATAACAATGAATCGAATAAACAGCGTAGCGATATGGCATCAGTAGCACTTTCATTTGCGCGACAAAGTGAAACATTTAATATGACGTTTAATTTATTTACTTATATAATTATAGTGTGAAATTTTAAAGACTGCAAGTTTTCATCGAAATTCATTCACTTTACAGAAATAAACCCCTCACTGTGGGCTGAATCACAAGCAGCGTAATGGCGAAGTTTATATCTCATTTAAAACATAAACTGTTGGAAGGCGAGAATGAAAGAAGTAACCGGTAGCGACAACCACTTTCGTTGCTTTCTTTCGAATTAGATTTCTGATCGAAGTTTTCGCTAGTCTTCGATATGAACAGTAAGAAAAATTATGGAACGAAAATCAACTAAGTTATGCTTATATTTACCTGGGAAAAGTCGTATTCCACAACGGTGTATGAGTAAACAATTCATCTCCTTAACCCCTCAGATTCAACAACATCAACATAGTGTCTTCCGCCCCGCAACACTCCGAGGAAGACTGGTAACGAAAGGCTGTATCGGTCCATCAGGAAAGTTTGATGAAGCACTCAACTGTTACAGACCATTTCTAACATTTATGAACGGAAAAATAGAAGGATTTGAGATATTAGTGCGCAGCTCTGTGATAACAGCCCTGATATTCTTATCGAAAGGATATCACCTCAGTCCTAGACTCTTTAGAAGTTTGTAATTACATTTATTTAGTTAGTGCATGCTGTTGGTCAAGAACACTAACGACGTAAACTTAAAACCCCTGCAAATATTTCCCCGTGAGCCTTATAGCTTTGGAATTTCCTTTTCTTCTTTTCACTGATATATTATGTAGTCGGCATTTGTCATGCTAGAGAAACATATGTATATTTATATCAACGAAAGAAACCTCAGCTAAGTATTGAATCTTCGATGAGACTTTTCGGTATAGGCAAGTAAATTTCTGAAATTGTTGTGATATTGAAAGTAATTAATCTTCGTATGTCTAATTTCATTTTTATGCTCCAGGTCTGATATCCGGCCCATGTAAAGGCACAAAGGCCCTTACAGGCCTCTCTACGTTGCATTGGGGATCTAGAACATGGGAGTTGAGCTTCGCAAAAGCTTGAGAGGAAGACGAATGGCAAAACTGCTAATAACATTATCATTAACTCGCTATTAAGGTTCCAAGGGGTATGACATTGACGGTAGTTTTTATGTGAGGATTATTTTTATGCAGGTTTCATGCCGATGCTATACGGGTTAACCTGCTGGGTGGACGACTTCTTATCAAATTGTTTTATTACGGACAACTAACTAGTTAACCGATATTTTTAAAATTTGCATTTTACGAGCGTTTTTCATCGTATGTTGTCAAAAGATTTCCTCGACCACTTTATTGTTGCGTTGTATTGCGTTTGGCGGAAACAGGAGGGAAAAATCATTAAATGAGGCAAAAAAATGTTGCTATTGTAACCACATATATAAATAGGGAGTCTTAAGTTCAAAAAGGCTGATTAGTTCAAAAAAGAAACTTCTAACAAAACCATCAATATACGAGTCTTATAGTTCAGTGTATTAGATCAGGTAATTCAGAGCAAAGAATATCAATGTTGTTAAAAAAGAGCAAATTATCTTGCCGAAATTAAAATCTTACTGTACATTTCACAAGAAAGGCTTCAAGAAACATTCCGTCCATAGGCTATGTTTTATTGACAACTGGGTTTATGATGTCTACGTTTCGGATTGTTTGGGAAACAGAAGTAAGACTCCTGAAATTTTAAAGAATTGAAGTGCGTGATCAATAAAAGTGTTTAGATGAGAGTTTATGTTTACAGTCTAAACACGGTTGTGTTGTTATATTCACGTGTGAATTGTTAAGAAATATACTTTACAAAAGCAATAGAGGACTTTTTCCTAGGTTTCCACAAGTTCATCGAAACCGGCCAGGGTGAGCGATCGTGCATTGAGAGAGTACTCCAAAGTTCTGCATTTCCGGCTTAAATAACTCCTTTATGGTAGCTAAAACACTAAAAAATCCGTATCGCTGACAGACAATGAGGTTCAAACTTTCCTAGAAGGGGAAGAAAACCAATATACTAAAAGAAAAACCGAAAGTTGCATATTCAGTGGCTTTGGTGTCAGCATTTCTCTCGGCTGAGAATGAAAATCGACAACTGGAAGATTTGCCACTGGCCGATTTTGGCCGTTTACCTGGAAGACCTCTTCTGTCGGAAAGGAGAAAGTCAATGAATGAGAATTTTGTAAATTGAAAATTACGACCATTGTTGTTTTTGTAATCATGATTCAACGCATTTTTCCATCTTAAGAGTCAGCGCCAACGCACTCTACGATTGTTATTCGAAGATTGTTGATTCACCTATTTTCATTCATTAATGAAGTCGGCTTTTCTTCCTAGTAAAGGGCTATTGTGTTTATATGATAAACAAAATAAAACATGGATGCTTGTAAATATGGAATTTCTCTTCTCGTGCTCAACTCGAAGAGAAATTCCATATCTACGCGCGCCCATGTATTATTCTCTATTTATCGTGCTCCCAACCCCCCACCCCATGTATTATTCTCTATTTATCGTACTCCCAACCCCCCACCCCATGTATTATTCTCTATTTATCATGCTCTCCCACCCCCCACCCCATGTATTATTCTCTATTTATCATGCTCCCCCCATAACCCCATTCTAGAGAAAGTAAGGCAATATAATCATAATTCCTCACTTGAATTGCCTCATCATATATATATTTCCATACGTTTAAAATACAACCTTCAAAAGTTTGGATTCGTTTATGTAAATTATGTAAATGAACACAAAAACTCCGGGACAAAATCGTCTCAAATGAAACAAAGACTGTAGGAGCCAAAAACACCTTCAAGCACTACGCTTTGAATATCGCGTACTGTCTTTGGATTTTATATGATCTGGGATCTGCAATATGGTTAGGTGATACGCTCCAGTCTCCGAATCGAGTTCTGGCTGAACGTAGACGAGTAGACTCATATAAGAGTTGCAATTGACTAACGATAGAAACGGTAAAAACATCTAAACGACTAGAATGAAAAGCAATGCATTTTGTCGCTTTTGGAAAACTCATTCATCAAATTCCATACAGTTTACTTTCTCTCTGAGTGAAAAAAAAAAATAATCGAGGATGATGACTGAGATACCCTAACCAGCAACTGCACAGATAACTAAGAGGGAAATTAGATAGAATGGGGAACACTTGATAGGGTCTCAAAAATAAACACATAACTGCAGCTGCTTGCCATCAGAGGTATAAGAACCACCACTTTGAATGTAGTCGATAACCAAATTATAAATATTGGTGGGTTTTATTGCTTCAGGGAAAGGCAGAACGTCGAGTTTTCAAATGGCAAGTATCAAAATATCGGAATCATCATGAGGAGAGAAGACTACCTTTATCAACCGGAGTTGGAGTTAAATAAAATACAAATACAGCAGTAGATCAAAAGGAATAAACGTCGCCGTGTTATTTTATTTTCTAAAGTTTTGTCGGCTGGATCATTTTTCCCGTTTAATATTATATATTCTTAGGTACTAAGCAACAGCTTTTAAAAAACTCTATGATCAAGGATATAGCTCATCTCTGATAGTATTTTGCAGTTTGACCACGATAGAGTAACTTTGGACTTGGTCCAAATTAACGCAAATCAGGTGTATGCTTCCATACAAAATTCGGTTCAGCTACGGTCAAATTAACATACCCTAATTACTTCCTTTATGATCCCACCTGTGAGATAGTGAACGTGAGGCTGTCAATAAATGTCTTATTCATGAGAATATTTTTAACTTAAGATATGAGATTACAGCTGTATTAGTTTCAAAAAATTACACCGTCGAATTTATGACGGTACTCTTGAAGTTCTGTTCAGTAGGTTTGCTTTACTTATGACCTACCTTGCAAGAAAATAAAGTCTTTAAGTAAGAAATTATTACATTAACATGATAAAGTTGGTGATTAAGTGTTGACTGTAAGAAAACCTTTACGGGCCTGTTGACTAATTAAATTTCCTTCTTTAGTGATATAACTTCTCCTATAAACACCAAAAGCTTTCAAAACTGCATTCAAGGTTTCTAGAAACTATTCATCTTCATTTATTTGATATTCAGATATTGATTCTCCAGAAGAAGCTGTTTTGCCGGCGATTTGGGTTCACATAGATACGGAACTTTCTTTGAATTAACGACGTACAGGTGTAGTGTAGTTTGCTTGTTGTTCCTGTTCAGTTGCAGTCAAAACGTCTTACGACATCTATAGATATCATATGTCACACATTTGGAAAGCTAATTTCGAGTCTTGATAGTGGTGTGTTTATTCTCTATCACTATTCCTTGGCTTGTTGTTTTCTTATTCATTCTGAAAACCGCCCTTGGTCAAATTTTTAGAGGATCGAGGTACTTCGTTATTAGTGAGGTATGTTAGTAAAATTTAATTCGTTCACAAACTTTAGTTTTCGGAAGAGGAGGTAAAGCGAGTTAAAATGGGTGGAGAGGAGTTATGGAAAATCTTCTGTAAGACTGTGGAAAATTTTAGAATTTTGGTTTTGTTTCCTTCTTTTAATGCTTATGAAACGGTTGAGGATTTTGAGACCTTGCGAAAAGCTTGTTCCTTCGTTACACGTTCTTGACGAGACGATGAAAAGATCTTCCTGTTTCATTACCGAGTACAACATTTATCATGTTGAAGAGAGGACTTGATCCCCTCTTGCCATCTTTATTATCGTATAATAGCATGTGGAAAAGTTTTTAAAATGTTAGATTGTTTCTTTTGATGCCTTTAAATGATGATGCTTACCTCCCTTACTTCTGCTTCAATGATATAATTTTTCCCGTAAAAACCAAAAGCTTTCAAACCATCATTCAAGGATTTTGAAACTATTTATTTCCACTCGTTTGATGTGCTAATGTTGATTCTCTATAAAGAAACATGAGGATCAGTTTAAGTCAATGGACGAAACTAAGTTTTTCAAAACACGTTAAAGAAGCGTAAAAAGCAATATTTGACATATATCTTTATTGAGAATATTGAAGTCATATTTCATGTTATCTTTAATTGAACTGTTTTCTGCTATTTTTATGGCAGCTAACAGAGCTCGGAGAAAATGCAGCCTTTCTCCTCAACTTTGCAATGCATTCCATGGCTTGTGGTCCTCATCATCGAATGTCTGGCCATTATCATCCTTAATATCATCACCATTGTTGTTTTTGTGAAGAAGAAGCGTCAGCTACAACGGCAGAGTACATATTTGATCATCCATCTGACGATTGTCGATCTCTTAGTGGGCGCAATCTGTATGCCGCTGCAGATTAAAAGAAATATGGAGTGGCTTTGTTCTCTATGGAATTACAGACGAGAGACTATTTGGTCCAATCGTTTATCTTTTGTATTTCAACATTTATTCTATTTTACTTCCCTTACAAATCTTATTGCTATTTCCTTAGAGAGGTTACACGCAACATTTTGTCCATTCAGGCATCGCTTTGTGAGGAAATGGGTTTATAGAGCCATAATTATTGTCATTTGGTTAATACCTATTGTTAGAGAAGCCGCTCAAATTTTTTTATGGGAAATTGCTGATGCAACTGAAATTGATATATACTTGTATATCCTTTTTTATGCAGTTTCTCTATTTGTTATCTGTGTATGTTACATCCTCATTGTTATCAAAGTACGATGTAGTCGTCATCCTCAAATCCATTCTAGGTCCAAAAGAGAAAGCAAACTGACAGGTACTGCGCTTATCGTCTCACTTGCATCGTTACTCTGTATTCTACCAGGGACAATCATGTATGTAACGTGTATTCACCTTTCCTCCGCTTGTTTTAAGATGCATTTTCATATTAGTTTGGCTATGGTAGTTCTATTCTTAGCTAACTCACTTGTAAATCCTATAATTTACGCTCTTCGGATGCCAGGATTCAGAGAAGGTTTATTGCAGCTAGTTTACAGGGTCCCAGACCTTTCTCGTATCGCCCCAATAAACCTGCCTCTTCGCAACCTTAGGAGAGCGTAGATTGATGGTTGGAAAACTATATATAAAGTTTTTCTTTCAAATAGCTTTAACTTCTTAGCCGAGCAACATGCATTTCAATTTCATTTTTTGGTGATATGAGAGTAGACTAAGGATAGAAACGGTACAAACATCTGAATGATTAAAATGAAACGTGTTGCGTTGAGTGGAACGAAAAAAAATCATTGAGAAGTCTTCAAATAACCAGTATGAAAAAATCGGAATCACTATGAGGAGAGATTACTTTCTTTTCCCTTTGGAGTTACTCTTAAATTAAGTAAAAATGCACCGATAGATCTAAAGAAATAAATGTCACCGTGTTATTCTATTTTCAAAAGTTTTGTCGCCTGGGTCACTTTTCCTCTTTAAAATTATATATTCTCTGGTACTAGCCGACAGCTTTTAAAAATTCAAATTTAGGATCTAGGATACAGCTTATCTCCGATAGTATTTTGCAGTTTAAGGACGATAAAGTAGAGGGCTTCGTCAAAATGAACTCAATACAGCAAGTGTACGCTTTCATCCAAAATTTCGGTTCAGCTGCGCTCAACTTAACATGCTCTAATTACGATTCCGCCTGTGGGACAGTGAAACGCAAGACTGTCAATAAATATCTTACTCATGAAAGTATTTTTAATTTAAAATATGAGATTAAAACTGTATTAGTTTTAAAACAATAAGACTGTCTAATTTATGATTACACTTTTGAAGTCTTGTCCAGTTTGTTTGCTTTACTTAAGAAAATAAAGTCTTTAATTAAGAAATTATTTCCAACTTTCAACAACGCAATTTTTATGTAACTCCATATTATAAGATGCACGGTCTTTATCACCGCTTTAAAGATTTCTGTTCGTAAAACTTCTACCCATTTATCTTGCGAATACATAACTGGAAATGACATCCACAGCTGTAATTAATAACCTGAGTTAAGATAGGTAATTTCTTGAACTGAATATAATAAGGAACCAAGTTTACAGGAGAAGTTTATTTTTAATAAAAGAAAATGACTAGTTCAGTGCAGATATAAGAATGTAAAATCGATCAGAGAAGTTTTTTAAAAAAAAAGAGAGAATTTTGTGGACCACTCATAAGTACTAACACTAAAAAATGCCTCGTATTTGAGTTTTGAAATGTTTTCTCAGCCACTTAGATTGCCTTCTTCTGTGAAATAACTGCTCCTGTAAACACCAAAAACTTTTAACATTCCATTCAAGGTTTCTAGAAACTATTCCTCTCCATCATTTAATATTCAGGTATTAATTCTCCAGACAAAGCTGTTTTGCCGGCGATTTGGGTTCACTTCGAGACGGAACTTTCTTTTAATTAACGATATACAGGTGTAATTTAGCTTACCTATTGTTCCTATTCATGACGAGTTTTTTATTCCTAAATTTGTTATTTATTTGTTAATGAAGCATCCATGGGATTTGAGGGCAGACACCACCAAGGCAAACACATCATCGACGGAAAATTACCAGTCAACGGAACGTGCACTTACTGTAAATGATTCAGTTCATGTTGGTTGGTCATCTCAAGAAGAGAATTATTTTTTCTAATGAAACAAACATGGCTTTTTCATCACAATTTTACATGGTTTACGTTATATTAAATCTGCAAAGGAAAAACTATGAACGATCGAGACAAGTAAATTTTATTATTTCGCGATTCATACTCAAAATTAGTTTGTTATAAGATAAAAACGCACAGTCTAAAATGAACCAACACCCTAAGAGAGATAGAACCAAATTAAAAAAGGAAAGATTCTGCCTTCAGATAACAACAGCCCAAGTAGGATTGACTACCCGTGGGAGACAGAACCAGGTGAAAAATAGGAAAGGTTCTTCCCTCCGATAACAACAGCCCAAATAGGACTGACTACCCAAGAGAGAAAGAAATAGTTGAACCGGGTGAAAAAATTGGGGACTAAAAAAATTAAAAAAATGAAGGTTCTTCCCTCACGGAGATAAGACAGTTAATTAAGGACTGACGAGCTCTCGCATCTTCCGTCTTAGAGGGACGTTGTCGATTCTCTCCAAAACGTGTTACAGAGATTGAATATTTGGGCTTCAAGAGAATCAGAAACTGGAATTTTGTCGCGAGTTTAATAACGACTTAGCGAACGACAAAAAGATACCTATTTCTTTGATCCGCGAGGCGATCAGAACTCAGCTGTTTTGTTGTGAATACATCGGCAGCAGTGTCACGCAAGCGTGGGAGCGAGGCACACGATCTGCACGAACAAAATCAATCAAGCTTCGGCGTCCGACGAAAAACTTCACTACTGTTGTTTATTCATAATATGTTTTAATACAACGCCTCAAAATTTGGGATTGTTGGGTTGCTTTAGCCGTTCCTTAGTGACTATGATGAAAATTAGGCATTTTTGGAGTCTTATACCTTAAAATCGAGTTTAGAAATTAGTCGAAAGAACCTTTCAGGAGAGCGAGGTTTGCGTATGCATTACACTTTCTGTTTTGTTCACCTTTCGGGCATACCTCGTCTCATTACACAATAGCAGGTTTCTATCCTTTGGTTGGGAAAGATCTAATCTCACATCCGATGGAAGGTTTATCTCTTCTAATTTTTCAGATGGAACATTTGAATTATGACACGAGAGCACTCTCGTGTTCTAAAATCCTGCCAAAAATTTAGGACATGCTTATAGGAGGGCCAGTCTCAGCCAAAACTCTCAACATTTTCTTTTGTCTCATGAAATAAAAAATAACTGAACTGGGACAACCTGTTCTAACCTTTCTTTCACGCACTGCTCAATAGTTTTCCGCTTTTGGTTTGTACAGTCACACAGAAAGTAAAATTCCAGTTCAGACAAGTGTGATATGTAGCTGAAAAAGGATCAAATAAAGAGTAATATTGAGTTTTTATCAATTTTTTTGACGAACCGCTCCGTACTTTTTCCGTTGCCCAGACTTTCACCTTTGCAAAATCACTCAATAATTGAAACTCAAGCTCGGACAATTAACGAAATGGAAGAGGGTCATACGTCAAAAAAAATTTAAAAAAATTAAAAAATAATATTGATCATACAAAAACAGATACATGTATTCAGGGTTGAGGAGAGCACGTGGGTCCATTGTGCATTTAACAATCGCGATCGCGAACTTTTCGAAAAGCGTATTCAGTGGCTTTGGTGTCAGCATTTCTCTCGGCTGAGAATGAAAATCGACAACTAGAAGATTTGCCACTGGCCGATTTTGGCCGTTTACCTGAAAGACTTCTTCTGTCGGAAAGGAGAAAGTCAATGAATGAGAATTTTTTAAATTGAAAACTACGACCATTGTTGTTTTTGTAATCATGATTCAATCCATTTTTCCATTTTAAGAGTCAGTACCAACGCACTTTACGACTTTTATTCGAAGATTTTTGATTCACCTATTTTCATTCATTAATGAAGTCGGCTTTTCTTCCTAGTAAAGGGCTATTGTGTTTATATGATAAACAAAATAAAACATGGTTGCTTGTAGATATGGAATTTCTCTTCTCGTGCTCAACTCGAAGAGAAATTTCATATCTACGTGCGCCCATGTATTAATCTCTATTTATGATGCTCCCCCACTCCCCACCCCATTCTAGAGAAAGTAAGGCTGCAATATAATCATAATTCCTCACTTGAATTGCCTCATTATGTATATATATTTTCGTACGTTTAAAATACAGCCTTCAACAGTTTGGATTCGTTTATGTAAATTATGTAAATGAACACAAAAACTCCGGGACAAACTCGTTTCAAATAAAACAAAGACTCAAGAAGCCAAAACACCTTCAAGCACTACGCTTTGAATATCGCGTACTGTCTTTGGATTTTATTTGATCCGGGATCTGCAATATGGTTAGGCGATACGCTCCAGTCTCCGAATCGAGTTCTGGCTGAACGTAGACGAGTAGACTCATATAAGAGTTGCAATTGACTAACGATAGAAACGGTAGAAACATCTAAACGACTAGAATGAAAAGCAATGCATTTTGTCACTTTTAGAAAACTAAATAGCGATAGAAGTGCAACGATTAGTGGGCTTCCGTTCAGTTTTCTTTCTCTCTGAGTGGAAAAAAATAATCGAGAATGACGGCTGAGATAGCCTAACCAGCAACTGCACAGATAACTAAGAGAGAAATTAGATAGAATGGGGAACACATGATAAGGTCTCAAAAATAAACGCACAACCGCAGCTGCTTGCCATCAGAGGTATAAGAACCACCACTTTGATTGTAGCCGATAACCAAATTATAAATTTTTCTTTGTTTTATTGCTACTGGGAAAAGCAGAACGTCGATTTTTCAAATGGCAAGTATAAAAAAATCGGAATCATCATGAGTGGAGAATACTACCTTTTTCCACAAGAGTTAGAGTTAAATTAAATACAAATGCAGCGGTAGATCAAAAGAAATAAACGTCACCGTGTTATTTTATATTCCAAAGTTATGTCGGCTGGATCATTTTTCCCGTTTAATATAATATATTCTTAGGTACTAATCAACAGCTTTTAAAAAATTAAACTCTATGATCAAGGAAATAGCTCACCTCTGATAGTATTCTGCAGTTTGACTACGATAAAGTAACGGATTTAGTTCAAATTAACGCAAATCAGGTGTATGCTTCCATACAAAATTCGGTTCAGCCGCACTCAAATTAACATACCAATTACTTCCTTTATGATCCCGCCTGTGAGATATTGAACGTGAGGCTGTCAATAAATGTCTTATTCATGGGAATATTTTTAACTTAAGATATGAGATTACAACTGTATTAGTTTCAAAAAATTACACCGTCGAATTTATGACGGTACTCTTGAAGTTCTGTTCAGTATATTTGCTTTACTTATGACCTACCTTGCAAGAAAATAAAGTCTTTAATATAGAAATTACTACGTTAACATCATAAAGTTGGTGATGTTGACTGTTGACTAATTATTTTAGCTTTATACCCTATCCCTACAAACTGGGTCTCATTCGCACTCTTGTTGATAGAGCCTACACAATCAACAACGCATGGTTGGGTTTCCACGAAAACATCAAGAAACTCACTGAAATCCTTAAAAAGAATCTTTTTCCAGCCCATCTGGTTGAAAGGGTTGTCAATCGGTATCTCACACTTACCCGTGATGAGTACGATCCCCCGGTCTCCGTTTCAGATACTACTACTAACTTTTATTTTAAATTACCTTACATTTGCCCTTTTTCTGTTATCACGCAAAAAAGGGTTCGCCAATTTGCTAAGTGTTATTGTAACAACATCGATATAAAGTTGGCTTTTTCATCTTTTAAAATAGGTGATATGTTTGGTGTGAAAGACCCTATCCCTCGTGGGCTCCGTACGTGTGTGGTTTACAAGTTTTTATGTGCGAGCTGTAATGCCTGCTATGTGGGCGAAACCCCTCGACATTTATCCACACGCGTAGGTGGGCACTTGATCAGTAATGGGACCTCTCATATTTTCAGGTATTTACATAATTCTCCACAATGTCGCACTCTTTGTTCTGGTGAGTATTGTAACATCTTAGATCACGCTGCCACAACTTTTCAACTCAAAATCAGAGGAAAAATTATTATCAAGTGAAAAATCGACTAAAGAAGTTTTTTTTAAGGAAAAAAGGAAATTTTTTGAACCAAATTAAAAACATTAAGAAATATGCCTCGTATTTTTAAAGTGTTTTCTCGGCCAGTTAAATCGCCTTCTTCTGTGATATAACTTCTCCTGTAAACATCAAAAGCTTTCAAAACTGTATTCAAGGTTTCTAAAAACTATTCATCTTCATTTATTTGATATTCAAGTATTGATTCTCCAGACGAAGCTGTTGTGCCGGCGGTTTGGGTTCACATAGATACGGAACTTTCTTTGAATTAACGACGTACAGGTTTAGAACAATTTACCTGTTGTTCCTGTTCAGCTGCACTCAGAACGTCTTACGACATCTAGATATCATATGTCAGACATTTGGAAAGTTAAATTCGAGTCGTGATGGTGGTGTGTCTATTCTCTATCACTATTCCGTGGCGTGCTGTTTCTCATTCATTCGGAAAACCGCCTTTTGTCAAATTGGACTCTAACTCAGTTTTTAGGGGGTACGAAGTGCTTCGGTATCAGTGAGGTAGGTTCGTAAGATTTCATTCGTTTACAAACTCTAGTTTTGGTGAGATGAAGTAAGCCGAGTTAAAGTGGGTGGAGAGAGTTTATGGAAAATCCTTTGGAAGCCTGTGGAAAATTCTAGAATTGTACTCTTATTTCCTCCTTCTAATGCTTATGAAACGGTTGATGAATTGGAGACCTCTTGTGAAAAACCTGTTCCTTCTCATTACACGTTCGTGACGAGACGATGAAAAGATCTTTCTTTGTTTCATTACTGAGTACAACATTTTCCAACTTGATCCCCTCTTGCCATCTCTGTTATCATATTTACACACATCGACAATTTTTTACAAGTATGTGGAAATTTTATAATTTAAGCTTCTTTTGATTCTTATAATACGATTAAGGCAATTGAGATCTCTTGTATAAAGGCTTTTGATTATTCAGAGCATATTAAAGGATGTTGTATTGTTGAAAAAAAGGAAAATTTGTTCCAAAATGAGAGAGGTACTGAATTATGAAACTTCTGGATATGTACATTGCACCAAAAAAACGGAACATGAACATGAGTCAAAATACAAAAGAAAGGTAGCAAATATAATTCTGTTGTTATGGTGACCGACAATCTTAATTGGCGATTAAGCGCGATAAAATTGTCAACCCTATTTCTACATCTGACTTTCGCGGTGCGAATCAAGTTACACCTAGCCGCGAGAGCCGCCATAGTTTATGACTTCTCGAGTTTACCCAAACTCCTTTAAAAAGAAAAAAACAAATCACAAATGGACCTCATATTTCTAACAAATCGTTCAAAGCCAGTTGCTTCAATGATATAATTTCTCCCGCAAAAACCAAAAGCTTTCAAAGCTCCATTCAAGGATTTTACGAACTCTTTTTTTTCCACTCGTTTAATGTGCTAATGTTAATTCTCTATTCAGCTGTTTTGTGGGTGGATTTACCACCATACAGGACGTTAATCACATTAACAATCGTGGAGTTTAGGCGGATGTCTCTATCTGTAATTCTTGTTTAGCTGCACTAAAAATGCCGTTTTCCTTTCAGCTACTATCTGTCAATCATTTGGAAAAACTAAATTGGAGTTCTAAAAGTGATAAGTTTAGTCTGCATCGCACTCTTCCTCAGCATGCTACTTTCTTTTTTATTTGAAAACCGCCCTTTCCGCATTCGATTCAAACTTAATTCGTTAAAAGGATAAAAACACTTTCGTTATCATTGAGGTAAGTACAAAATATTCTTAAGATTCGTTTGCAAATTCTGCCTTCGATGAGATGAGGAATACTGAAGCAATATGAACGGAAATATGTCATTGATAATCTTAATAATCGTAACGCGACGAAAAAGATATCTTTCTCCAGCTTGTAAAGTAAATGGTTTGAACCCAGGAGTATCAGTAGTTCGTATAGTGTGATCGTCCGGGTGAGTGTAGTTCTGAAAAGAACTAGTTCTTTTCAGAACTACACTCACTTACTGTTGTTGGTGACTGTCAGAACTACACTCACCCGGACGATCACACTATACGAACTACTTTCTCCAGCTTGTTGCTTATGATATTGACAAAGGAAGAAATTTATCAGAAGCGAGAAAAGACCATGACTAAACTTCTGGGTGTAGAAAATAAAACATAAGAGATGCTTTTGCTTTTAAGAATGTTCGTTATGTTTCACCGTAGCTACGGTTAATTTGTCTTTGTAAATTTCAAGGCAGTAGCAATAGTCTTTCTACTATATTTCCAGAAGATCTCTGAATTTTTTGTTGCCATCTGTCTTTGGAGGCTATAAATTTCCTTCAAGCAATCGAGATCACTAGTGGCAAAGCTTTCCGCTTATTCAATGAACATCGAAAAAGTTTTACATTATATTCATCTTTTTCGAAAGAAAAAAAAAATGAGTAGGCTGAATGATTAAATTTCACATATGAATCTCGCATAAAGAAACACAAGGATCAGTTCAGTTAACAGACGAAGCTTAGTTGGTCAAAACGCGTTAAAGAAAACATAAAAAAGCAATAATTGACACATTTCTTTATTGATAATATTGAATTTATATTTCATTTTATCTCTAATTGAACTTTTTCTGTTATTTTTATAGCAGCTAACAGAGCTCAGATAAAATGCAGCCTCTCGTCTCAGCTTCAGAGTGCATTCCATGGTTTGTGGTCCTCATCATTGAATGTCTGGCCATTGTCATCCTTAATATCATCACCATTGTGGTTTTTGTGAAGAAGAAGCGGCAGCTACAGCGGCGGAGTACATATTTGATCATCCATCTGGCGATAGTCGATCTCTTAGTGGGCGCAGTCTCTGGGCCGCTACTGATTGAAAACAATATGACGCATTTCTGTCAGCTATGGAAGTACAGACAAATGACTATTTGGTCTGATTATTTATCGAGTGTATTTGCATATCTATTCTCGTTCGCTTCCCTAACAAATCTTATTGCTATTTCCTTAGAACGGTTACACGCAACATTTTGTCCATTCAGGCATCGCTTTGTAAGGAAATGGGTTTATAGAGCCATGATTATTGTCATTTGGTTAATAGCTATTGTTAGAGAAGTCGCCCAAATTTTATTATGGGAAATAGGTTATTTCGAGGTAATTAATGCTTACTTGTTTCTCCTATTTTATTCAGTTTCTCTATTTGTTATCTGTGTATCTTACATCCTCGTTGTTATCAAAGTACGATGTAGTCGTCATCCTCAACTCCATTCTAGGTCCAAAAGAGAAAGAAAACTGACGGGTACTGCGTTTATCGTCTCACTTGTATCGTTACTTTGTTTTCTACCATCGATAATATATGTAGCAAGTTTGGCCCTTTCCCTAAAGTATTTCTTGAATATTCATATTCATATAGCTGCGTTAGTTCTATATCTAGCTAACTCACTTGTAAATCCTATAATTTACGCTCTTCGGATGCCAGGATTCAGAGAAGGTTTATTACAGGTATTTTACAGGAACCCAGACCTTTCTAACACCCCAGCAAACCTGCCACTTCATAACCTTAGGAGAGCGTAGATTAAAGGTAGGAAAACTACTAGCATTTCCATTCTATGTTTTGGTTTCCATTAAAATCTTAACATTTGTAAAAAAAATACGCAGGAGGTATACGAACAGATAATTGATACAGTATAGTTTTGCATTTAAATAAAAACAGTTTAATCAACTTTTTATAGGCCCAACGTTGTGATCACTAGCATAACAAATCGACTTGAACCAAAATAAATGTGACTTTTAACAAATCCGAGATGAACAACTCAGAGGGACTCTCCCACCCCCTCCTCCACCCACCCCCTCCCCCACCCAGAGATACGCAAGCGCAGTAAATGTATTTTTCCAAGATGGCCGACAATGATTACGCTTTTGCCGATTCACACGTGTGGGAAGCGAACGCAAATACTGGCTCAAGAAGATGTGCCACTTTGGAACTTAAGAATATCTCGGATAAATGGTTGGAAAGGATGCTTGAATTTGATATGTTCAGGCAGCGAGTATTTATATTGCTAAAAAAGATTTTGTGCCATCAGTTTTCGCGTTCTTTCAAAGTATACTTAGGGACGAAGAACTGAAATGAGGAAAAAAGCCGAGCTTCTTTTTACAATGGAGGCGACATAAAGGTTCAGCTTACATAAACCAATACCTTGTTATTTCATTCAGACCGAAGAAACTGAATTCTGTTGTTATCGTCACTGACAATCCTGGCAACTGGTTGTGATAAAAATTGCAATTCTGATCTAAGCTGACTAGCCCCATCCGAATCAAGTGACACGTTGCCGCAAGAGCCGCCATAATTAATGACTTCTGAATTTGACACGTAGCCCCCTACAACCCGCCTCTCAGGGAGAAAAATGTTGGTAAACCGTATTTTTTCCCTAACCTGTGTTTATTGATCTGGGTTGAAATATTCACTTTATCAGCGATTCACCCATTTATGGAGACTTAATAAAAACAAAAAAACAACAACAAACAAAAAATAGATAAATGAGTTTCCACAAGTTCTTCGAAACCGACCAGGGTGAATAATCGTGCACTGAGAGAGTACTCCATAGTTCTGCAGTTCCGGTTTAAACAACTCCTTCTGTAATGCTCCCTTATCCCCAGTCCCCTTCGAGAGCAAGTACGGAAATATAAGTCCACACTTGAATTGTTTCATTATATATATACATTTCCATACGTTTAAAATACAGCCTTCAAAAGTTTGGATTCGTTTATGTAAATCATGTAAACCAACACAGAAACTCCGGGACGAAATCGACTATGCTTTGAATATCGCGGGTTGACTTTGGATTTTATGTGATCTAGTCCCGCAAAATGGTTACGCGATACGCTCCAGTCTCTGAATTGAATCCTGGCTGAGCGTAGACGAGAAGACTCATATAAGAGTTGACAAAGGATAGAAACGGTACAAATGTCTAAATGATTAAAATGAAAAGAAATGCATTTTTACATGTTACAAGTGCAACGATTAGTGAGCTTCCGGTCAGTTTTCCTTCTCTTTTGAGTGGATCCAAAAATAATCTAGGAAAATGACTGAATTAACCTAACCAGCAACTGCACAGATAACTCAGAGAGAAATTAGATAGAATGAGGAACACATGATGGGGTTTCAAAAATAAAATCATAACTGCTGCTTCTTGCACCACTTTGTGTAGCCTATAACCAAATGATAAATATTTGGTGTTTTTATTGCTGCGGGGAAAGGCAGAACGTCGAGTTTTCAAATGGCAAGTATCAAAAAAACTGGAATAATTAGGAGAAAATACTACCCTTTTTCACTGGAGTTAGAGTTAAGTTAAATACAAATGCACCGGCAGATCAAAAGAGTTAAATGTCACCGTGTAATTTTATTTTGTAAAGTTTTGTCGACTGGATCATTTTTTCCCTTTAAAGTCATATATTCTTAGTTACTAACCGACAGCTTTTAAAAAGTTCAACTCTGTGATCTAGGAAATAGCTCATCTCCGAGAGTATTTTGCAGTTTGAAATTAGTTCAAATTAATACATTACAAGCATAGGCTTCAATCCAAAATTTCGGTCAAGCTGCTCTCAAATTAACATACTCTAATTACTTCCCTTACTTCAATGATATAATTTCTCCCGTAAAAACCAACAGTTTTCAAACTTCCATTCAAGGATTTTGGAAACTATTTATTTCCACTCGTTTTATATGCTTATGTTGATTCTCTAGATTCATTTGTTTTGTTGGTGAATTTACGACGATGCAGGACTTAAATCACACTAACAATCGCGGAGTATAGGCGGATGCTTTTATCTGTAATTCTTGTTCAGCTGCACTAAAAATGCCGTTCTCCTTTCAGCTATTATCTGCCAATTATTCGGAAAAACTAGATTGGAATTCTCATAATGATAGGTTTAGTCTGCAATTGCACTCTTCCTCAGCATGCTGCTTTCTTTTCTATTTGAAAACCGCCCTTTTTGCATTTGAATTAAACTCAGTTCCTTATAGAATAGAAACACTTTCGTTATTGGTTAATTACCTCCCTTACTTCTGCTTCAATAAGATAATTTCTCCCGTAAAAACCAAAAGCTTTCAAGCCTCCATTCAAGGATTTTAGAAAATATTTATTTCCACTCGTTTGATTTGCTTATGTTGATTCTTTATATTCATTTGTTTTGTGGGTGAATTTACGACGATGCAGGACTTTAATCACACTAACAATCGCGGAGTGTATGCGAATTCTTGTTTAGCTGCACTAAAAATGCCGCTCTCCTTTCTGCTATTATCTGTCAATCATTCGGAAAAACTAAATTGGAGTTCTAATAGTGATAAGTTTAGTCTGCATTACATTCTTCCTCAGCATGATACTTCTTTACTATTTGAAAACCGCTCTTTCCGTATTTGACTTAAAATACTGGTTTGTCTGTTGTTTCGAATGTTAATTGGCAGCAAGGTTTGTTGTGGTAAGCGATGAAGATGTGAATCAGCATTTCCCGAACAACAAAAGAACGAGAAAACCAAGATTTTCAAGGAATTGTCGAAAGTTGCGACCAAAGCACAGGTCAATTTTTCATCTGTCTGTGTTGAACAGCCTTCAAAGGTTTGTAATGATCAGTGATGAGTGATCCTATAAACTTTAAATTACTCCAAAACGATTCAGGGACTGTTAATATCTTGTCACAACCTCCACTAATTTCATTTAAACGTGACAAAAACATTGGCAACTTTTCGGTCAGAAGTTCATTTCAAACCAATGACCAACCTGGAACTTTCAAATGCGCTCGCCCACGATGCAAAACTTGTCCTTTCATTCATAACGTAGGGAAAATTTCGGGACCCAAGAGATCCATTAAGATCTCTTATGTGCGCCTCAGCCAATGTCTTTTACTGCATAACTTGCACTCATTACAAAAAGTTATACATTAGGTGACCGATTCCGAGAACACCTTCGCGACGTAGAAATAAATGACAAGGACGCCCCCAAACCAGTCGCAATACACTTCAGTCTCCCTAATCATTCTAAACAGCACATGGAAGTTTGCGGTCTTTCCCTACATCTAGGCATTTCGGAAAGCCGCAAAACTATAGAACAAAAATTTATCTTCCAAATCGGCATTCTTAATCCTCATGGTATCAACAAGCGCTAGCGCTTTTCATTCAATTAATTTATTCTTGTTTTCTCGTCACCATATTCTCACCAATAACGTGGCTCCATTTTCTGCATATGAACCCACACAAAACCCACAATTCCTTCAATCGCTCTGAAAAAGGACTAGCGCTCGAAACGTCAACCCTTAAACTATTTACGGTGGCCAATTTACGTTTTCAACTCAGTTAATAACACTTAATTACCCTGTTATACTCTCCCACCGACGCAGCACCACAGTTTCTTTAGAAAGTTACCCCTATGTTCATATGATTAATACCTCACTCGTTTGCTGCGCTCACTCGTTTGATACTGATCTGGCCACTCGAACATACAATTCAAGTCTTCTCTTCAATGTGTAATATCCGCTATATATTGACCAGAGGGTACTCACAGCAGGCGTGTCTGTTTATGAACACGTAAACTCTCGCTAGGGGCCATTTTTTTGTTTGCAAAAGAGTCCAAAACGCAGAACTTTTATTTTTAATTATAATTCTCTATGGAGAAGGTAGAACGTCGTGAAATGAAAACAGAACGGCTCAACATAAAAGAAACATTGCCAATTGTCAGATTGAAAACGCATTCAGCATATAATTATAAGTATGTCGTTCTATCTAAGGATCTAAAGACTGGTTCACACGTGCGATGCAAATGCAAACGCAAATGCAAATGGAAATGCAAGGGAGTTCACACGTTCAACGCAAACGCAAGGAAAGAGAGATACGCAAGCGCAAGAAGTATTCTTCCAAGATGGCCGACAATGATTGAGCTTTTGCCGATTCACACGTGTGGGAAGCGAACGCAAATACAAACTTCAGAAAATGAAAATGTTTCATTATACAAACTACTGTGTTATACAAAGATTTCCAGCCCTGAGGAAAGTGTGTTTGATATCGCTAATCAGCTGCTGACACGTTATACGCCTTTCGCGCCGCTCGGTCAGGTTGATGAAAGAAAGGCAAAACCTTCACCATTCTCAATCCAAGGTCGTTTGTCGGAATATTTTCCAATTATGGCTGCTGGAAAACTGAAATATCCGTATCGACGCTTACAGACAGTGACGTTGAAACTTTCTTAGAAAGGAAAAATATCAAAATACGAAATAAAAAACCGAAAGTTACGTATTTAGTGGCTTCAGTAATGGCATTTCTCGCGGCTACGAAAGAAAATCGACAACTGGAAGATTTGCCATAGCCGATTATGGCCGTTTACCTGAATGATTTCTTCCGCCGGTAAGGACCAATTTATTTTGTATACTGAAAATTAGGCCCATTGTTTTTGTTGTGATTCAACGCATGTTTTCATCTTGAGTGCGTCAATGCACTTTAAAATTTGTATTCGGAGATTGTCGATCTTTTTATTTTCATTCATTCATAGAGTCGACTTTTCTTGTCAGTAAAGGGTTATTGTATTTATATGAAAAACATAATGATACATGGTTGCTTGTAGATATGAAATTTCTCGTCACTTGTTCAACTCGACATCTCACTCGTTCGCTGTCCTCACTCGTGAGCTGTTGAGGTAAACACTCGAAGAGAAATTCCATATCTAAGCGCACCCATTTATTATCATGTGTTATTCTCTATTTTATTTCTTGCATTGACGCTTGCGTTTGCATTTGCATTTGCGTTGGGGTAGGCCTCTCAAAGTTACATTAGGGATCTAGAACATCGGGGTCTAGCTTCGC